>NC_092204.1:51476633-51527339 GCF_043381705.1 Parasteatoda tepidariorum
AGCGATTGTTAGTTTGTTATCAGTGTCCCTCCTCTAAATCTGAAAATAACAACTCACCACATGGCGAGTAAAAAAAATAAAATAAAATAAAATAAAATAAAATTATTGGAGACGACTTATATTAAATAAATAAACGGCCACTTTTTTCCAACGCAGTGTCTTAGAATTCGGATAATGATAAAAGTTCGTCAGTGTAGAAAAAAACCCTGAAAAACAGAATTTTCATTAAAAGTCCCAATGGCACCATTCAAAATATTGATCCTTCAGATTAGTGATGGAAAGATTTATGTGGAAGGTGAGTTCTTTAACAATTCACATATTTCAAAGTTGTAATGTAGATATAAAATGCATTTTGCCTGCCCAAATATTTCTACATAAAGTTTTTTAAAGTCAGTATGTTTATCTTAACTTTGTCATTTATTTATAATATTTTTATTGTGGAATTAACTTTTGTAGCCGTAGATTAATTCTGATATATATTTTTAAAAAAAATAAAATTTAATCAAAGTTAAAAAAAAGTTTGCAAAAAGTGGATATTAAAGGAAAACGTGTAGATTTTTTTTAAATTTCATTTTTGATAAGGAATCTAATAAAGGTGTAATACCCAAACTTTTAATAAGGTGTATTTTTTAAATTTACCTAGCAGGTAAAAATAATAGCTATAAAGAAAAGCATTAATTAAATGTGATTAACTTCTAATAACAAACGATATTAAAAGAAAACTAAAAAATAAGCATTTAAGAGAATCCTACCTGATACTTCATTCAATAAATTATTTCTGTGTCTGAAAATATTTTGATAAATAATTATAAAAATTTTAAATCGTAAGAAAACTAAAAAAAATGATGTAAAATTCTAATCCGAATCCTTGTTCTTTTAACAAGAGGAGCTTAAATTAAATATCTCAAACCCATCAAATAAATTATAAAAAATGTAAAAAACATTGAGCGGAAGTAAATCAAATGTAGCAAATGATATTTGCTGAGATAATAAAACTCTTTTGGCAAAAAATAAATAAATAAATAAACAAGTTGATACACTAGTGAACAGGAATGTAGGGCAAGGTCTTTTGCTCGATCTCAAACCTGTGAACGGATCAATGCGCGTCCATTGCTATGGCAACCAACCCCTTGATACAGCTTTCGAAGATGATTCCTAAAAATAGCATCAAGATTCTGTGTATTTTTGCAATGATACAAATTTTAAATAGCTTTATAACCAATATCATTACATGGAAGTTTTCTTTTTATTTGATTCAATTAGTCATATACTTTATTTAACAGATTTACTTTTGAGTTAATTCCTTTAAGTACAGTTTTGAGATTTAAAAAATTAATATTTACAAATCTACTTTCAAAACAATTTAAAAATCTAACATTAGATGAATTTTTAATTCAATTATAACTTAACTTTCAAACTTTAAAAAAAGATTAAAAATTTATAAAATACTTAGAAAAGACTAACAAAAACTTTTAAAGTACATCTTTGACTGTTAAATTGAAATTAAGAATCATGTTTGAATTATCTTTATTAAAACTTTGAAGAAGAAAAAATGTATGCCTGGTTCATGTGAAATCGTTAAACTTGCAAGGAATCTTAGACTGGAACATTCATTTTTGCAACTAATGATTGATATAAAATAATATTCATTCCTGCTTTCACTACCAGCAACATTTTAATTTAAAACATTCATATCTATTTTAAATAGCAACTAACAAACCAATTTAAATAAACACGCATCAACGGAAACGGAAATTCTAAGCTTTAAACTTAGTTTGATTTCAGAAATTTTAACTTTAAAATCACCAGAAAGAAGACACAGTAAAATACGTCAGAAGTGTTTACCTTGATTAAATCGATTAATGGTTAATCGATAATTTTTGATTAAATCGATAATGAGAAATACATTATTATTGCTTATTAAATTTATTTTATTTAAAATAGTTTACTATATCTATTTTGATCAAAAGAACTGTGGTGAACCACCTTCTCACCAGAGGTACCTTTTGTTGTTGTTACTTTACGTCGCACTAGAGCTGCACAATGGGCTATTGGCGACGGTCTGGGAAACATCCCGGAGGATGATCCGCAGACATGCCATCACAATTTTGATCCTCTGCGGAAGGGATGGCACCCCCGCTTCGGTAGCCCGACGACCTGCGCGCGAAGTCGAGCACTTTACGGTAGCACAGTTTAACGAGGACCAATACCGCACACCCTCGGTCCCTACGCAGACTGATCCAAGTGGTCACTCACCCGCACACTGACCGTAGTCAGTGATGCTTGGCTTCGGTGATCTGCTGGGAACCGTGTCTTAACGATCAGTCCACTGCGGGACAGAGGTACCTTTTGATAGATGAAGGTTGGTGTGGTCGATAACTCCGCCCCCCACAGAATTATAGCTTCACTATGCATGCTTAATAAACAGAAAAATCGTAATATATAATCACGTATATGTATAAAAGATCACGATATCTTTGGACTGTAACCAGCATAAAATTAATTAAAGTTACAACGGTATTTACAAGCAAACTATTTATTTATCTGTTGTTTTAAGGTATTAATCCATAATATATATTTATCAACCTTTCTTAATATTATCCTCTGTTATTATTATGGTACAAAGATTTTATTTTTATTTTATAACCGTCGTTGAACAGCCGACCCAATTTCATGGGTTTACGACTACTTACGTTCAACCCGTAGCCTTGTAATTTTGAACCAATCCAGAAGACAAGGAAACTCCTGGATCAGTACCCCCAGAAGTATTGATTTGTTGTGGGAACATGGAGGACTTAGAGACTCGACAGATTTAACGTGCATCAGTCACCATTTACTACACGGGGAGTCTTCGGCCGGGGAGGATCGAACCCACGACCTCTTGGATATGGGCCCAGCGCCCTACCGACCAGGCTATCCCGGCCCCATGGTATAAAGATTAGAAAATGGAAGGGAGTTGCCATGGATGGGAGGTGTTGGCGTTTGTCAGCTGTTGAGGCAGCCAAGGCCTGCAAGGGGTTGTTGCGCCGACAAAGAAGAAGATAATTATGGTAATTTCGATTGATATTCAAAAGAAAGGCTTAAGTGGTGTTTAGTGGTGAACACTAAAAGTGGTGTTCCTTCATTGCATTATAAAGTAAACTCATGATATAACCTTATAATGCAAAATTTCATGATAAAGGTTTTTAGTTACCATTTTTATAGTGGTTAAACAATAAATAAATTATAATTGATTTGTAAAATTTTGCTCAGTAAAAGTATGCAATTAAAATAATGCAAGTAAAGAAATACTTAAAACTCAAAAGCAATATCAAGTATTGGATTTTTGCTAAATAAACCCGCTGGCAAAATATATAGCAAAAACGTTTTTATAGCAACAGCAACCAAAAATTAAGTAAAAACTTCAAAGAAAAAAAAAAGTTTGTGATAAAGTTGTTATGGTAAAAATGAAAAATTTAATTTGCACCCCAAAAGAATAGAAAACTGGATTTGGTTAAATGCGTTTATACCATAAAAGTTTTAGAATCTTTAAATTTAAGAATTTTTATTTTATTTTGATGTAACAATATGTTGATCGTCAAAAAACCAAACTTATTGAGAAGCATTTTCGGGGGTTGGTGAGCGAAGCGAGCAGGGATAGATCACATTAATACATTGAAAACTTCTTCATTTTTACCTATGATCCTAAGTCATATTCAAGTGACATCTTTCTTCTTTTTAAAGTTCACCAACCAAAACTTGCCATACAAAATTGCCTCAAATTTCAATTTTAGAGGTAGCTGTCCTTTCAAAATACAGAAATTACTTTATCTGTGAATGAAATTTGCTACAGTATAAACCACAAGTCTAAGTGATCTTTCTGGCGGGGGGGATCAAAAGAAAGAAAATATGATGACTAACACGCGTGATAAAATGAGATCACAGATCTGCTTATTCGGTATTGTGAAATGAACAAAATCCGTTACAAGGTCAAGCTAGTTTTGTTTTTACCCGAATGTTAAAAAGCGATTGTTAGGAAATAAGAATGCATGAAATAGGAAATAAGATCAGTGAAATGCACGCTAAACATTTTATAAGACAAGTAAATGATGTAATGGATTAACATCATGTGTATCTTACGATTTTAAACCTGGACCAGTTGGGAAAAAACGTTATTTGTTGTAATGAATTATAATAACATTTAACAATAAATCATGGATACAAGTAATCATTACCCAGGAATATAATTACTTAATTACTTGTCATTGTGATGTCGAAGTTCTAAATGCAATTTTATTTGTATTTCTTCAAATAAAAAAAAATTAAAAAAAAAAACATTTCATAAATAAATATTTTCCGACTGATAATATTTCGCGTTGTTTTTTGGAAAATTTTAATTACAATGAAAATAAAGAAATGAAATTATAATGGCTGTTTGTGATTAGATGATTACCTGCAATCAAAATGACATGTAATCATAGATCATCACCTGGAATTCCAATTACTGAAGTTATCGTACACTATCACTATAGACCCGTGGTAGTTGAGGAGATTCGCCTTCCAATGAGGTGAACCGGGTTCGAATCCCAGCGACGGCTGGTCGAAACGAATTCCGCACCCTGCTCGCACCAACCACAGGGCGGATGTAAAATATCCTCAGTAATGGACAGATCATGGGTTAGAGTCCCTTTGCTGTCAGGCTAACCGAGGGGAGAGTTTCGTAGTTTTACTCTCATGTAATTTCCTCTCAATAGTTAGCTTGGCTTAACCCCGACCCGTCCCATAGCGGGACATCCGGGAAATTCGTGAAGACTATCGTAGCTGCAATCCTCGAATCAGTCGGAGGACCCAATGGTGCATGGACACGTGGTTCCATGGCCCCGAGTCACGCCCGACGAGAGCAACACTGTCGTTCGACGGACAGAGGAGGCCGAAGGGACAAGCCCGAGACGGGTGCGGCGGTGCCATGCTCGGCTGCGAACGACTCACCAGGAGTGTTGCACCGAGAGACGACCGCCACGCCACGACCCATCGAGGCACCCTCTGACTGGAAGGCTCTGAAACCATTCTGAACTTTATTTAAAATTTTACAAAAGGATGACTGACAACCTGTCGGTCTTACAAATAAATGAATTAAAAATATGAATTACAATTGTAATACAAATACAAATTGAGAGCACCCGGAAAGGGTGGAGGACGCCATAGTCAGCTCACAAAATTTGGGGAATCATCAATATGAAATTCTTGTTCTCAATACTGCAATCGCTCTTTGGTTGGATGGACACGATCTTTGTCTTGCCGTGTGATTATTATTTAATTTGGAGCCGTATTTTTTGTTTGCGAAGTCGCAATTCAAACATTTACTTTTATTTTTGCATTCGTTCATCTTGTGTCCCTCTTCGCCACAGTTTGCGCAGTTTTCGTTTTTCAAGCAATCTTTAGCCATGTGCCCGTATGTGTTACACTTGTAACATCTAAGTGGTCTTAAATATTCCTTGGCCCGATGAACGGACCAACCAATTTTAAGTTTTGTCCTTCTCATAATTTTCTTGAAGACGCTAGGGGTCCGTTAGGATCACCCAATGTTTCCCTAGTTTGCCATTGATAGAGAAGCAAACTTCAAATTTCCCATCGACCATTTCACTGTTCTGATCTCCTAATTTTTCTTTGAGCTCTTCTTTGCTAATTGTCTCATCTATATCAAATACAATGACTCTAGGGAGTCTCATGGCTGGGATTTGACATTTAAAATTTTTATCCAGACCCTGCTCTTCAAATTCTTCTTTGATTTTCCTTGCATCACTCTTAGTCAACGTTCTGATTGCTATACCGCCTTCTTTTAATTTTTTAATTCCTTTAATTCCCACTCTGAGTTAGACAATTCTCCACTCTGAGTTAGACAAACTATTGAGATTCCCTCTCAATAGTTAGATCCATCAAAAAGTCCTCCACGAAGGCAAATTTCTTCTGGATTGGGTTCAAAATTACCTGGCTAAGGAGTTGAACAACAGTAGTCGTAAACACAAAATTGGGTCAGCTGTTCAACGACGGTTTTACGTGAAATCAATTACAATTGTAATCGTAGCACAATTCTACCACACCTCCTAATGATCAAAAAATCCAGAGCAGCGTTGTGATTCTTCTCAAATACCAAGTAAATAAATTTAAAAAAAGTAGATTTGTCTCATAGGGCAAAATTAGACTTAAACTCCCCATTAAGTTAATGTAGATTATTATTTCAATATTTACTTTGAACCAAATATCATTAGATTTACTAAATATGCAACTCCCCAAAAAGGATTCGCTATACGTCTTGCATTTTATAAAGGAAGGAACAAGGCAAACATGAATAGAGATAATAAGAGGCAAACATTTTTTGCAAATTCAAGGAACATTTTTTGCAAGTTCCTGGGAGAAGTTCTAAAATAATTTTAAAAGCAAAAAAAATTGAAGATCAAAAGGAAGAACGGTTTTTGTTCATTTTCCACAAAAACGATGATTAACTCGTCATCTGTTGCATTTTGAGAATTACTGATGGTAGTTTTGACAAATCAATATCGGAGTAAATCGGTTCTCCTCGAGAGTTATTACATAATGAAGATGGGTCGTGCTGGGAAAAGACGGTTCCTGCCCTATATGTGAGAAGAAAAAAAAGGTGAAGAAGACAATGGTACAACTAATGAGGAAGCGGGGAGGAATATTTGAGAAAAAAAACCGTTCATGTCTAAAAATGTCGATGACTTTCAAATTTTATTTTTTCCAACATCAAAAATGGCAAATTTTATTTTGAAATTTTTTAAACAAATAATTGTGACATTCGTGTACATTTTTATTTATACGATTTCAATCGTACGCTTGCTTTTTAAAAAATCTCTAACTTTGAAATTCGTTTTTTCTCAGAATTAGCTCTTATGGACATTAATCGTTCTTGCCTCTTAATCTTCAATTATTATTTTTGAAAGTAAATCCAAAATAACAATAAAAGCTCTAATCATTTGAATTAATTTAAAAGTTAACATTCAAAAATAATACAACTTGAATTATTTTTACACCAACTACAATTTATTGCGTTGCTAACTAAAATAAATTTTGAGCAAGTTTTATTTCCGCCCGAAAGTAGGATGGATGCCATTATTCAGCCATTTATGAGGATTTCCTCAATGTCTTTATTTACAAAGCTTTTCAGAAGAGCAGCTTCGGGCAAATAGCTTAGGAAATGAAATTCAGAAAATGTATTTCGTATTTCATTTTATGTATAAGGAAGGATAAGATAAATTACCATTAGAATTAAACATAAAGGGTTTCAAAATTTATTTCTTTATAAACAATAAAAATCGAATAGTTTTTAGCTAATGGTAAATTCAATGACAAAAATGTTTTGTTACTTCTATAGGGAAAAAAATTAAAATAATCTTTAAACTGTTACAATATAAAAAGAAATAAAAAAAAAATTAAAATTTAAAGTAATTTTTTTAAAAATTTTTCATTATTATTATTATATTATTTATTTAGTCTTTTTATATACAGTACATTAGTCTAAAGGATAATGGACTATACCGCTTTTAAAAATGGAATTGAGGGAAATCACATGCGATAAGATTTGCCAGCAAATGATTACAATCTTTTTTTCTTATTGTGTGATCTATTTTAACCTATTTATATTTTTGAGGAAAAAGGCAACTACATGATTATTTTTTGAGAAAAATGGGAATTTCTAAAATGCTTCTATAGAAAAAGGAATAGAGCCTTTAACTTTATAAAATAAAAAGTAAGAGGGCTAAGTTCAAATACATATAAAATAGCCTAGCACGATTGCAGAGAGAAAAAATGCTGTTTATAGATATAAAACTATAGTGAGACTACAAAATTTTTCGTTAGGAGTGTAATTACAATATTATAGTAGAAAGTAAAGATGTTCAGCATGTCAAAAAAGAGATCAAAAATTTACACTCTAAAAGTTAATATTATTTTTCGGTTTACCTCTAGAGCTGTTAAATGCCCTCAAAAAATATTCAACTCACGTTTATGGAACACAATTATAAACTCGTTTATGCAAAGATAAATTTTACGCAAAAAAATATTTTTTAACAATTATTCACTATTTCTTAATTTCATAATGATCAAAAAGATTTTATATTGCAACTTATAATTTTCTTACTTCATGTTAAATTACCCAATTAAAATCAAATTTAGATCGAAATTAGCCAAATAGTTTTCGAATATTTGAATTTTAAAAAGGTGATATTTTTTCGCATAACTTTCACTTCTCAAGAATTTTGACAGGTTCATTTCAAATTTTGGATTTAATTACTGTGCAGATAACCACTTTTTTCAATTCTCTGTAGCCGGTTCCTTTTTCGTTGAACATACCATTACAGAATTAATTTCTTTGAATATGCTCTGACAATTGCACTTTTTTCCGAAATGCTTCAAATATTTTAATTTTACCGCAAGATGACGCACTTCCACATTGACATCGATTTGTTGTTTTCTCGTCTTTATTCCTCCAGATCTCCTGATTTCAGTCCTTAATTGCCTATTTTTTTCATTTGAGGTTTTATAAAGGAGCGAGTATACATGACTTTTCTGTCTGCTAACTAACCAGTTAGTGTTGATGACATCCCTGAATACACGCTGGTTAAAATATAGGAGGATATAGCTTACATGTTGAGCCTGTAACATCTTACAAATTAAGCTCACATAGAACACTAATAAGTTAAATTAGAAATGTTATCTTATCTTCTACTATACAGTGTGGAAAAAAAAACGGATCACTTTGAATATCTTTCGATCTAATGATCGGATCTTTACGTTCGAGGGGGTAACCACAAATATGCCAATAATTAAGTGCACACGATATTTTAAGTTAAGAAATCAGAGACAAAAACGGACTTTCTCTGAATAAGCACGCCTCTTTTTCAACGGATTTGGGTTTTTGATTCCCAAAATATAACCGCAATCTGGGAAGTATGGTCCCCATAGATTGGTCAGGAGAGCTATTCAAAGTTTGGACCCCTTAATGTTAATTTTACTTTTTGCGTATATTGCCATAACTCGAGAACTTTTTAAGTGAATTGAAAAAATTTTGCATGCAGTTATAAAATTCGTTTAATCTGATTTAAAATAAATTTTAATTTAAAAATAAATTTTAATTTAAAAAAATATTTCTTACTTTATTAAATAATACCCGAAAAAATTTTGAATTGTAAGTATAAAATTTTTTACATCATTTTAAAGAAAGTAGTTTTACATGGCAAAATAGAAAATTTGAGCGAAATCGGTTGAATAGTTCCGAAGAAATCGAATTTTAAATATCTGACTTTTTTAAAATTCAATTTCTCAAGAACTATTCAACCGATTTTGCTCAAATTTTTTATTTTGCCACAAAAAATTAAACTCTTTAAAATGATGCAAAAAATTGTATACCTTACAATTCAAAAATTATTCGACTATTTTTAAATAAAATAATAAAAGCTAATAAAACATTTACTAAAGCTATTTTCACATGAAATTATCTTAAAATATACGATTTTTATAACTGCGTGCAAAATGTTTTTTAATTTGCTTAAAAGCTCTCGAGATATAGTGAAATACGCAAAAAGTAAAATTAACATTACCAAACTTTGGAAGACTCTCCTGACCAAACTATTGGAACCATATTTTCAAGATTGCGATCACCCCCTGTTTTTCTAAGGTCAGAAATCCGAATATGTCGAAAACTTATTGAGAGAAAGTACGTTTATGCGTCAGATTTCGTAACTTAAAATATTGCCTGCACTTATTAATTAGCATATTTGAGGTCACCCTCTCGAGCCATTACGATTGAGTCCCAGAACGTGAAAATCCGATCATTAGATCAAAAGTTATTCAATGTGGTCCGCTTTTTTTTATATGTTTATTTATTTTTTATATTTTTTTTATATGTTTATTTATTACTTTAAGTGAAATATAACATGATGGAAACTGCTATTTTTTTTATCCCTAATTATATTATAGATTATATGATAGAACTTAGAATAATTTTTAAAATTTATGCTTAAACCAATTACAATCTAAAACTAAAAAAAAAAGTTTTGTTTTTCTTTTTTGAATTTTTAAAAATAATTAAACTAACAGATTTTCGTTGTGATGCCATTAAATATACCACAATAACAATTTCAATCTTAAAAAATTAATATGATAAATTTTTTTTCCCTTCTAAGATAGTACCGAATCATTGAAATTGAGAACAGAAGCAACTTATCGGAAATTCTCAAATGAAAATCCATGTTTTAGTGAAATGAGGGGGTGGTGATCAACAATATATATAAAGAAACACAAATAACTTAATATTTTCATTCAATTCCATCTCCCTTTAATAAATGTGTGTTCCTGACACATCCTATCTATTCGTCTCATTTTCTAAATAATTTCTTCCGACAACATTTATATCTCCACCCTAAAAAACGAATTATTTCTGTCACTGCACCTCCCGTCACTGTTATCAGCAGAAAATCCAATCACTTTACGTACCCCTTCTACGAAAATTGTTTTTCAGTGTGAAATAGGGAATAGAAAGGACACCATAGAGAGAATAAGGATGGAGGATGACAAGTATAGACAGGCGTAGGACGAGAAACAAAAGAAGCACACAACAATTTCAACAAAAACATAAAAAATGGAAAACAATAAAGAATGATGCATTGTCTTATAAAAGCAGACATTTTTCTATTTCAAAGAATATATTTCGTTGCATAGAATGAAATGGGAGTTGTTTTGAGACGTTTTGTCGCAAGCGAATTTGACAGATAAAAATAGCTAAACATCGCAGTAAATAATTTATATTGAAGGAATAATAATTTTAAAATGATCAAATCGCGATAGGAAATATAAACCCGAAAATAACCGCAGTCCACATGGCGAGTCAATAAAATAAAACGACTCGAATTAAATAAGCAGCCTGTTACTTTTTCTCATGGTTTTCTTTTCCTTTTGGGGGGGGGGGTTTATTGACAAAAGTACATCAATTTTCAATAAAATGTTCAATGACATCGTTCAAAATTTTAATCCTACAGAATCCATCAATTTGTGATGGAAAGATTCACGTGGATCAAGATTCAGTTCTTTAACATATCTCACATATTTCTTCACTTATTTCAAAGTATACATTAATTGTATTTTGCCTCCTCAAATATTATTAAAAAAAGTTGTTTAAAGTCAGTATGTCGAACTAAATTTTGCCACATATTTATTATAATTGAGTTTATAATTGAGTCACTTTTTATAGCCATAGATTATTTCTAATATGAATTTTTTTTAAAAAATATATTTTTATTAAAGCAAAAAAAAAAGACAATATTAACAAAGAGTGGCTATTAAATGAGAAGGACCTACCGATATCAGTCATCGACTAATCAGGTTTGAGGTAAAAGTGACAGGTAAGTTATTACGAGTCTACCGGCCACTGGTTACTAAGAAAATTTAAATTTTCAAGCCTAAGGAAATATATTTTGAGCCAAACATAGAATGTTCAATATAATATTTGACAAAGGAGAGTATTTATAATATAAATTTTAAATGTGCATTTTAAAATTTTAATTGTAAATACTGGAAATGATGACAAGCGGTGATTAAAATAATTAGTTTAATTTTAAAACTTCACTTAAACTGATACATATATCATCTCATTTTCTGCGGTTAAGTTTATAAATAACTGGACAACTTTTTTTCTCAAATTGACAAACAAAATAAAATTATGATACCTAAAACGGCTTATTTTTACACGAAAGTCATATGACACCAAGTAACAACTTACAATTTATACATATAATAAGATATATGTTAAGGTACCAGATGAAACCATCTTTATCATTTTATAACACTTAATGGTCTGGAAGTATTTCAATTCAACTTCTCACAAAGCAAAATTATAATAGTTAATCATAACATTTAATATACCTATTATATTATTAATTATATTAACATAATTATGTATAATTGTAGAATTATAATTAAATTACTTATAAATTGGACAACTTAGGACGTAATTGGACAACTTAGTATAAAAAATTCTTATCAATAAGTAATTTTCTTATTGTATAATAAGGGGGGGGGGACTGGTGTTTTAGGGTTTCTTAAACACTTTTACATTGATTAATATACTATTATATCTTCAAACCTAAAATAATAAAGGTAAAATCCTGGTTACAGCTTTTAAAAATGCCCAACCGTTCAATTTAAAAAAGATTTAACCGATCTTATTTTGATGTAATATTTTGAAGAAAAAAAATTGTAGAAATTATAAATAAACAATAACACGTTACAAAATTTTGAATTTTGAGAAATTGAATTGATTCGCTTTAAATGTAGATAATGGATTTATTTATTTATTATTTTTTTTCTTAACATTTCTCCTATGATGCATAAAAAATTTAAAACAAAAACTTTTAACTAATAAAACTTTTAAATTTTACATAAAACAAACTTAAATCAATAATATTTTAACCAAAAATTAGAATTTTATCTTAATTTTTTTTAATTGTAGACTTTGGGAAGAGAATTGAAGTTTTATTTTTACTCAGAAAATTCAAAACAAAAAATAGCAAACAGGAAACCAAACTCTTTTCTTGCGAATATTTGTAAATAGTAAACTAAACCTAAATAAGTATCACATAGACAGTGCCATACAACTATACATATTTTTACGTTCATGTTGTTTTAACTAATATCGCTACTGAAATTTAATCTTACCTTTTCATCATAAGTCTCCAATTTTAATTATACACCTAATAGCTTTAAACATTTCTTTAAAAATGGAACAAGAACCAGCAAAAAATGCATTTTCTTTAATTTTCTGTAAAAAAAGAAAAATAAATCTAGTTTTACACAAAGTTATAAAAATAATAAAATTATTTTTAATTATCAAAATTAAACAATTTCATTGACAGACAAATTCACAATTCATAACGCTCAGACTGTGAATCTTTAAGCGAAGAAGAAGAAAAAAAACTATTTCACGAATACATGAACTGAATACGTGATACATTATTATAAAATAATGAAAATCGTTTTCACGTATCATAATAATACAAAATCAGCATAATTCATAACTCTCATAGTCTGAATCTTTCAACAAAGAATAAAAAATCATTTTACAAATAATAAGAATAATATAATTTTAAAGCCGTTTTCATACGTTAGAAGTATTTGTGAAAGTAAATACAATTTCTGCTTAAAAAATGTGTTTAATAAGATCAAAATAATGTTATTGTATTAAATGGAAGTTATTATTAACGTTATTATGTTGGTTAGCATGTATATGTTTTATGTTTATGCTAAAAATAAAACTTTATGCATTAGTAAAATAAATAATTTTCATATAAACAATTTCAAAAACGCAGATTTTAAAACTCTAAACAATACAAATAGATATAAAACAGATTTATTTGAGTAAAACAAAATTCAATATTAAAATAATATTTTTAATAAAGGAAGGTATCATTGAAAATATTTGCATAAAAATTTTGCTAATTTTTCTTTATCAACATAAAATATATTCCATTATTCTAATAGTCAATAATATATAGCAATGGTTTTAGGAGTTAGAATTTAATTATCAAGCCTTCAACGTTATAAAAGAATTAAAAATAAATTATTATTAAATAATAATAAAAAGAGAATACTAACATTAATTTGCAACCAGTGTTTAAAATAATTTTATAAACTTTAAAATTTTTTAGTTTGACTTCCTTTTCTGTTTTCATTGATTATATTCATTTATATGAACAAATTTATGAAACATTTCCACATAATATAGAACATAGTTACCTAATAAAGACATAACTATTATATTAACTGAGAGAAGAATTTTCAACAAATTAATTCCTTAAGAAATAATATGTACTGACATGCATAACACGTACAATCGAATATACTTAATGTATTAAACACACTAAACATATGAAATTAAACAGACGATAAAAAATTTAATAAGATAATTATTTCTTTTATAAACATAAAATATCGTTTGCAAATAATATACTTAAAGTGTGATTATAAACTAGGGGAAAATCAATACGTTCAATCGTATCAAATAGTAGCTTTAAATATAATCAAAAAGTAGCACAACTATATTGTGCTACAAAGTTTAGAAGAATTTTTACTATTAAACTTTCACGACAACAAGATGACAAAATTGTAACATAGTGACTGGATTAGTTCTCCGACACGGAGCTTTTTGAGACAGATCCGAACTTTTCTGACGATTCCGTTCGTAAACAAAATGAAAAGTTTAATCGGTTTTCATCTTCGAAGAAGAATGGAAACATTATTTCTCTTTTTGCTATAAATAAACGATTTCTTGTAGAATTCAATTGTCTTTAAAACAAACTTTTCGTTTATATACAAAATATATTCCAGCGCTGCACCAACTATAATTTTTTGGTCATTTTTTCATATAAATAAAAATTTATCCTAAACATTCAAAATTTGATTTAGGGCATTTAAAGTAGAACGATTAAACTACATTCACTAAGAATATTTCCTATCTTTGTGAAAATCATGAACTGTATTTTCTATTCCTTTAAAAGAGTTTAAATTTTTTCTATCTATTGCAGCTGAATTTTCTGCAAGAAATATTTAAATTATTGATAAAGGAATTATTATTAAACAAAGAATAATGACGTCATGTGAAAATTATGAATTGAATTAATGGAAAAACCAACAGTCAAACGAATAACAACCGTTAACTGTAAAATGATAAACTTTTAAAAAGTTACGTTTTAAAAAAAATTAAAAATCAAATCAATAAAAATCAAACGATTTTCTACAAGATATCCTTTAACTCTCCTCTCGTCTGTTTGTTTTCATAGGATTTATCGTCTCCAACGATTCCTGAATTTAGCTGAATAAGTCATTACATGTATGTTTATGTTCGTCCCGACCTTGCGAGAAATAACTTCAATCCGTAAGTAAATATTTGTGTTATGTTAGTCTGCATTGAAGAATATTTGCACATAACTCTTGCTGTTTTACGACGTTCTCCTCTTACCAATAACATAAGTTGAATTTGAAACTTGTATGTTATTTAAAGAGGGGAAACATTGGAATAGTATGATGGAGCCATTAAAACAATATGATTTTGTGAGAATGTTTATGCTGCTCTCATTTAGTAAAAACAAAATCCCTGATTTTACCAAAAGCTTAATAAAAATAGTATAGTATCAATTTATTATTAGAAAAATTGTGTCATAGATTGTAAGGATTTTATACTTTATAAAATTATTCTTTATATTATAAAACATGAAATTAAGATAAATAATATTAAATTAAAATGAATAAAGAATTATTCTAAACAATTTAAAATTTAATAAAGTTGAAAAAATTTTTTAAAAAAGGTCATAAAGTTGTTTATTTTTTTTCTACTTTATTACAATTTTAAAATTTTATTTGTTGATATGTTGAATTAAAAATTAATGATATTTCATCATTTCCAGATTTAATTTTAATTTCAAACAAATAAGATCAAGATGACTGATTTACATTTTATCGATCATAAATTACAAATCTAATTATCATTTACTAGTTAGAATAAGCTAAGAAAAAAATTGTTTTTCACACTAGTAAGTTATACGAATTCACAACAGACTAAAAATTAGTTTTACCGTTTACATTCCGTTCCATTACGCTGAAGATTGTTACGACATCTTTAATTATATCGTAACATAATTTACATTTTAACTTATTTAATTAAAATGCCAAAGGTTTGTTTTAATTTAAATTTTCTATACATGTCTAGTTTAATAATAATTTATTTATTATAAAGCATTATAAATTTTATACATTTACCTTTCCTATTGATCCTCTTAAAATTTAAATGAAACGTATTTCAGCTGCTTTATTAAAGTGAATTTTATAGATAGTTTTTAATTTTAACCGCCTATGGTAACGACCGGCTGGATGTTAATTTACAATCTAAGGGTCTTTAACGACTCGCTCCCTTTTTTGAAAATTTACCTGCTGGCTTCGATTATAATGTAAGCTTTTACTTCTTTAAAATTGTTACCTGAAATAAAAAAAAGTGAATAATAATAATAATATATATATATATATATATATATTGATACGATTTTATTTTATTTAAGAAGATGCCAAACATAAAAGCGAGCCATTAAAGGCCCTAGATTGGAAAATCACCAACCGGCTACGTAACAGTATTTTTAAAAATTTCCATATTTATAACGCGAAGATAAGAATAACTTTTAACATCAAAAAAAAANAAAAAAAAAAAAAAAAAAAAAAAAAAAAAAAAAAAAAAAAAAAAAAAAACTTATTTGGTTTGCTAAGTGCAAAACTAAGTTTCCCATTTGAGTTCTCCAGGAAACGTTATTTTCTCAATGAATTATTAAACACAGCAACTACCACGTCAAACAAAACCAACTTACAATACAATGTAGCTAAGCAAATAAAAATACAAAAGGATATCCACATCAAATAAGTGAGAGGGCTTGTCTACCATTCAACAGGGCATGGTTGAAAACTTTCCAACTTCTTATCCCCTGTGGTGGTGGAAGCATACCCTAGTCAATTGCGTACTAGGTGGTGCATACGCAGTGATGCGGAATGAAAACATTGTGATCAGTTCAGTGGACGAAGAGGAAGAAAATAGGAAGAATGGAGGGTGATGCATGTTTATGGGATCTGGAAGATGAGTCATATAGTTGAGGTGAAGGTTATCACCGGTGAAGAAAAAGTTTCTTTCGGAGCATCCTGTCACGGATTCGTTGATGCGCTTATTGAAAAAAGAAAAAAATAATACTGTCTCCAGCGATCATGCTGAAGGGATGACAGGATTTGAAAGATGTTTTTTTTTCTTACTTTGTTTATTTACTTTCGATTGTTTTGAATGATATATTGTGTCACTACATGCTTGTCAATTCTTCAGAGTAGAGTAAGTAGAAGTTAAAAGATAACTCGAAAATCGTACATGTGCGATGATAGTAATTGTTCATTCATACTTAGGATTGTTTTGTTTCTAGATTTCGAACTTTTCGCTTGGTACATGTTTTAATAGAAATGTGAAATTAGATTTTCTTTGTGGGCCTCAATACCACAGTTAATTGTTTTGCTCCTCAAATTGCATTCAATAAATATGTATTTAAAAATAAGCTTGGAGTTTTGAAAAAGTAATCTTGAAAAGTATTGTCCAACCTTTCTGGGGCTCTGGCAACTCCTTTCCATGGATAATTCAATGTCTGTTATTGTGCAAGACTTAGAACCAATCATTTTAGAGGGATGAAGATTCTCCCGGACAAGACCAAGGCATATGTTACCTGCAGAAACTGTCCGGATGTCATGTTAACACAGAGACAAATTTTCGAGTGCCCAGCACTCACTCACATGTTCTGAATTTGAAGACAATCTAAGATCTGTTCTCTATAGTCAAGATGTATCAAAGATGGCGGCTGCAATCTAACAGACTTTTGATATTCTTTGAACACGGACACGGAAACAACAAAAGTATTGTCGACAAACTGCAGTAAACTGATTATTTTCCAACTTAAAAAGTTTCTGTATTTATATTTCATTATTTACCATTACAAAAAGATTTTTTTTTTTATGTATATATTCTATACAAATTCTACTCTTAAATAATTTCTTTTTTTGTTGGTAAAAATAGAAACAACACTCAGTGAACTTCAGTTCAAGGGACCCCGCAAAAATCTCATGAAAATTAAATCTGAAAATATGATGTGTTGCAATTCAAAACATTCTGATCAGAAGTCCTCATTGACACAAAGTCTAAAAAGTGATAGTTTCATAGATACGAAGTCTCAAATATAAATATTCTCATTTCTGTTAAACCGTCATGACATTAGCATAAATCAATGAGCCCTACGTGTCGGATCAGATAGTGAACATGAAAGTATGGCGAGATAGATTAAGTAAAGAAAAAGCTAGTAGCACGTCGGAACGTACAACGCTGAATGAGTAACTAACAAATGAACGTTAACAAAATGAACGTTGCCTTTATCTCTTACATTTGAGGCTCCCTATCTCGAAAACTATCCATTTTCGGACTTCGTATCAATGAGAATTTTTGATCAGAATGTTTTGAGGTGTCTCATGATCCTTCACCTTCAACATTTTCGATTTCTTTGAAAACAAAATTGTCTTATGCCCTCATTTGTTCTAAACAGCTTGAGTCTTAAGTTTTTGTCATTACTCAAAAAACCTTCCGGGGTTATCCTCTAAAAACAGTTATCCCTTCCGGAGTTATCCTACATTAATTTTCATATTTTATTAGCGATTTTTGCTTTCAACTTGATTTCTTTCCAAAAGTAAAATTTTCCTCTTGCGCACATGATGTCTTAAAAACTATTTGTGATATTAATTTGATATTTTTTTACACATCTTTATAATTAACCTTCTTAACTTATACATGAATATTTAGATATTACATTTCAAAACATTTTAACATTTCAAAAAATTTTAATTACAAATTTTTTAAAATATAAAAATTTTTTAAAAAATTTCAATTTTTTTTCTCAATAAAGTGATGTATAAATTTTAGATAAAATTTTTACGTAAAATTAAGGATCAATTTTACTGAATTTGTACATAAACTTAGCTCACTATCACGCGCACAGCAATTTGTGTGCTTTTTAAATTTCAAAAATTTATCTCATTTATTAATTTAAGGAAAAAAATGTATTTTAAGTATAATATTTTTAAACATGTAAAATAATTGCTTCAAATGTTTTCTTTTCTTTTTTTTTTTTTTTTTTTTTTTTTTTTTTTTTTTTTTTGGTTAGTTCAATAATTAGAATTCTGTTTAATTTTTTTTCAGAAGTTATAGTTATTTAAAATGTTCTGCATTTTCGTATAATTTTTCTGTGGTAAAGGGTCAAGAGACCCTTTAAATTACAGCACCTTAAATTTTCAGCTAATTTGAAAGATAATTAATTTCCATAAGATTTATGCGGAGGAGTCCTTTATCTTAGAGCAGTGTTTCCCAAACTTACGACATTTGTGTACCCTTTCTAAATTTTTCGTAACGCTGTGTACCACTAATAAAAAAAATGAATTAATTTTTTACTATAAAAAAATTGCACAAAAGTTAAAAATCACAACTGGCTGTTGACATCACTCATTGTCAACTGTTAACTCTGTAAAAAATAGCCAATAGAAAAATACATAATCATAAATTTTCATGGCTAGCTTTGTTTTTAAATAAAATTTTTTGAAATTAATTGTTTGTTGCAAGATATTTCGCATAAGAACGCGTACCCCCGCTGAACTGATCCCGTACCCCTGAGGGTACGCGTACCACACTTTGGGAAACACTGTCTTAGAGGATGCTAAATTTAGAAAAATGCTGTTTATTTTTAAATTAATTTTAGACTCACGCACGTAACATCGTTATTTTAATAAGAGACAATTAGAAAATCAATCAATTACAATTAATAATGTCATAGACAATTACGATACAATTAATAATGTGATACAGAATCTTTCGTTATGGAATTATTACCCAATCTTAAAAGGTTAGTATTTCATCCTATTCACTAACCAAACACATACAAAACAATGTTACAAAGATATCCTTTGTGGAGTCTTAAAACAGTTGGGGGAATGTATATATTTATGCCTATCCCGATAGTAAGATTCTTGTCGTGTTCTTTCTTTAAAGTTTCCATTTTCAAACGTGCCGCTTTTCTTATCCGTGAGAACTAAAGTGATGCTGACCTCGCACGAACTTGCTTCCAACATAAGCTTTAAATAACTTATTTGTGCCTTTGTTAATTAAGAAAAACACTTTTGTCGCTGCAGTATGATTATGAACTATTTCGAAAGAAAAGGGGAGCTTTAAAAAAAAATTTTTTTTTTTGAGTTAAAAGAAGGCAATAGATATTCAAGGTATTGCGTCATGTGTGTATTATTTAAAATAATAGTGATAATAAGCCTTTATGCGATTTCGATTAATATAATCTTACAATCAGGCAGGTCAGATCATTAAGGGTTTATTTTTAGGGTATTTTTTTAAGCGTTATAAGATTACATAGGATATCGCAAGTAACATTATAAAAACAAGTGAAATAACGTTGAATAGTTAATTACGTATTAATCGAAAACTACGAGGTCAACAAATGCGCTATAAAAATCAGATGCTGTATCAGGCAATGATAAAATATATCATTAAAGATTCATTCTAATAGTAACAATTTTTAAAATAAAATTACATCATCATCAATAAGAACATCAATAAATTTATAGAAAAAAAACCATTTTAATACAATATCCAATATTTAAACAGTTTTAAAACAATACTAGTTTCTTAATGATTTTTAAAATTATATTCAAAAATGATTTTTGCATTAAATAAATATAAAATTAGAATATATTTTTTAAATAAATGCTTTAATTACTGACTTTAAAAAAAAAAAATTTCAGCATCGAATAACGCCATCTCAAATACCTGACATTAGTTTATGATTAACCTGTGTTTTACTTTGACAAAAATAAGAAATTTTTTTCTGCTTCATTCTGAGCCATGTCTACAAATGTTTCAAAAGTAAATTTTGTTTTTAAAGAAATTTTTACACAAAAGTTATAAATGCTAAACACCTGTGTTCTTTTTTTCTTTTTTTTAGAGAAAAATTACTACAAAAGCATTTTTTATGATGCTTTTTTAAAATTTTGAAAATTCTTTTCCAGCTTTAAATTATAAAAAAATTTCTTTAAAAAGAAATGAATTAGTACACAATTTATTGGCACACGAGCCATACATAACAATTATAATACAGAATAATAATAAATCAACCACAATTAAACTAATTTTGTTTTTCCAGAAGACAATTAATAAAACGAGGAAACAAATTTCATTTCAAATAATTACACTTTTTAAACAGACGTTTCAATTAACAATTTCAAATTTTTAACATAGTCCACATAACGAAAAATTCTCATTTTACAATCAATCACCAGTAGCCAAATTACGAAATTTCGCCATTTGTACAAAGCAGTAAACGAATTATTATCAAAAAATACCAGCATTTGGTCAATTTATAATTAGGGGTAATTAAGTTTGTACTATAAGAAAAAAACTTTATAAATTAAGATTTTTTTCACATAATTTTAAAAATAAAAAAATAAATACTAAAATAATTAATTTAATTAAAATTATCATATTATTTAAGTATTATTAAATTATTATTCATTATTAATAATTAAAAATTTCGATTGAATGTGGTGCAGTAAAGCAAAGTAATTAATTGCAAGTGAAGTAGAATTTCACAAATAGACTACATAAATTCATACAACAAATGAAACATTAATTTACAGACCCAAACTACTTTCAAAAACAAACCGAAATATAAAATTTTCATATTTAATGTCGAGTAAAACCCAAATGATGAAAGCTGTGTTCTTAATACAAAACAGTTAATATTCTCGAAAACTAATGGACTACATTTCACAGCAAATTCTCATAAGAGTTTCTTCGAACCGAGGATGGGTAGAACCCTCAAAATAAAAACTCTTCCAAAACATCCTATGGAAGCAAAAATAATAAATGGCAGCAAAACCAGATGTGGCATTTTAGCCACACGAAACACCCGCGCTATTTATTTTTTTCCTTTTTTTGCTTCCCAAAAAGAATGACGAAACTAAAAATAGGAATCTCGGTCCGTACACATGTTGAGATGTGCAAAGGGTGAAATCTGTAAAATATGTATACGATAAATATAAACCAACATTATTTTTTTGAATAATTGAAAAATTATTAAATAAATAATCCCAAGAAACTGACGGGGTAAAATATTATTCGATTAAAAACTACATTTACATCAAAAGTACATAAATTTGGAAATACCAGTCATGTTTCAAGCGCTCAAAAATTGGTGCCCATTTTCAAGACTAGCCAAACGTGAATGAGAATAAAATATTGATTAGAAAGGTAACACGTAAAGTTACCAAACAAAAATGGAAAAATAAAGTTGAGAAACAAAACTAGAAAAAACACAGTAGACGAGGGAGAGAAAAAAAAAGTTTTTCTAGTTAGGTTTTTCACTTTTATTTTTCCGTTTTTCGTTGGCAACTTTTCGTTTTATATTTCAAATCCTTTTAACTGGGAGCTTATTTTTCAGGCGTTTGAAACATGTCGACTTACCAATAAATATATTTTTGAAGCGAACGTTTTTTGCAGTTTTTAATCAATTATGTACTTATAGATTGTTAGATAGGAAGGACAAGAATTATGATTAAAATGTCCATTACAATGAACAACGAAATTTAGAAACAATTAACAGTTTATTTAATTACATATCCCGAGTATTATAAAACTATATATTATAAAACTATATCCCGTCTGGGTATATCAACAATTATATGGTTCCAATGAACCATATAAGTTTACCATATATGTAAATATTATTAAACGAAAATTAATGCTTACAAGATATGTTACATTGATTCATGATCGAATTAAAAAATGAACAAATGGAAGGGGGGCGAAAGCTTTGATGCGAATGGCTTTACTCAAATTCGCCAAGGCGAAAACAAAAAATAAAAAGTAGCATTTTTGAATATACAAATTTCGCCAAAATCCATACTCCATACACAACAATCCAGGCACAGAAAAAAAAAATTCTGAAAGCTTTTGTTGATCGTTATGCAAGGTTTCAAGAACATTTCGGTGATGAATCCTATCTTGATCCAATATCATCTTCACCCTCGATGTTAAAAAGTTCATTTAACAGCAGATGTCTTATCATGTGTTAAAACATAATTAAGTCACTTTTTTTTTACTCTAACTACAGTTTGACCAGATGTTTAAATTTTATCAGTAACTCTTTTTCACTTGCAAAAGAAAAACTTTTAATCACTTCAGTATAGTTAAGTAAGCAGCTTAAATTTCCAAATCTGCTTGTGTTTAGACAAGCTCTCTTTTAGACAGCCATATCTTAAGCGAAATAAGTAAAAACATCTTGATAAGAATTTCTAAGTATTTCCTTCTAACCGAAAACCAACCAATTTGTTTTACATAATCGTATAGGAATAGGTTTATATATAGGTTTGGGTTTAGGAATATTTGCCAAAATTCGTGTGTAGGAGTGGAGATACCTAAAAGGAATATAGGGGGAAGTTCAAAATTCGGTCTATTATTATTTTTCTAGAAAAAATCCTATTTAAGTGTTAATAATCTATAATACCCACCACACATAGTGGATACATAAATACATAATCCATCCATCGCTTTGTAAGCTTACTGGTTAGTTGTATCAGCTGCTTATTGCCATCAAATTTCTGAAAACGCAATCATAAATATTAATATTGAAATTTCCACGGTTATGTATGAATGAGAATGACGTTCACAGGATGTTCGAAGCAAAATAACGTGGTCAGTCACTCACAGAAATTTACAATATAAAAGATAGAGATGTTACTTTGTATTAATTTAGTTCAAAATAAATGAAAAACGTTATATTTAGCATTTTAATAATTTATGGTTATGAAATACAACATGAAATACAGGCGTCTTTTACTGCGTTAAAGATAAAATCTTTCAAGCACGGCTCACTATCAAACAATAATTTTTCAAATTTGCACTAATGCAGTTATTTAGATATAAGTGAAACGGCTATTCATCATTAAAATGTTCTTAATTTACAAAAATTTGAGAATGAAAAAAAAAATTTTTTTTTAATTTTAAAACTACTTTTTTGGATGTTATATTTTAGTCCAAATATAATTCTGATAATATAGCAGATTATTTAGTTACAATCAGACTTTTTTTCCAGACTTTTTCAATAAATACCAAAATGTATTTTTGCTCGTAATTAGAGAGTCAGACAAAAATATGTAAAAAGGACACCGGTGTCCTATCTGCGTCAATGGTTTAAGGCACTGAACTGTCATTGTGAAGAACTAAGGTTTGAACCCCAATTGCGACTTGAAGCCCACCCAATTTCAGATCGATGGATACCAGCTTGCCTGGGAAGTAAAGGCGGCATGTGGACAGTGCTAACCACATTGCCACAATCATGCCATTGGACACGATATTGAGAAGCATTAACCTGCATGACCCTCTTGGCTAACGACGGGCTGTTGCGGGAATGCTTAGTTATAAGATAGGGATGTCGAGAAAAAGGCCCGGTGGTAATAGTTTGAATTTGTTTTTGGAATTTGTATTGGAATCAAAACTTTCAAATACCGAGGCGATCACATTAAAAGGCAAGCAGTAAATATTTCAAAAAATAAAATTATAAGTGACAGACCCTTTTGGTGGTGCATAAGACAGACAAAATAAGTAGAAAATAAAAGATGATTTGTATTCTTTCTTCAATTCTTATAAAGTAAATGAAGATTCAAGAATGTCTAACTAACCGCAAATCATTTGAATATCAGTCGTTTGGGAACATCTTTTTTTACTTTTATAAAAATGCAAATGATAGATAAATGGTATCTATAGTAGACAAAACAAACAAGGTTTTAGTTTTAATGTTTGAAAATGGTTTTTCAGGTTTTTTCCCCCCTTCTGTTTTTAATGTTTTCTTTTTTAATGTTTAAATCTCCAGGATATATCCCTTTTTGTGATAAATATATGTTTATTTTAATTATTTTTGAACATATCTATCTTCCGTTTTGTTCAATAAAGGTTGTTTGTCCATTTATAAAGAAAAGAAGAAGAAAAATTGTTCGTAATTAGAGAGTCAGAAATAATAAATCGTAGATCTGCTCATAAAATGAGCATTTGTATAAAAATAACCATTTTAATTTTCAAAAGCAAAATATCTCAAAAATCAAAATGATTTCTGCTAGTGTATTAAAAAATTAAAAAGATATAGTTAAAATTAAATAATGAAACTATATATTTTAATTATATGAAAATATATATTTAATATGTTGAATTCTTAAAATTATTCAATACAAACTTATTAAAAGGAAAGGGGCGGAGCTTGAACCTAATAATGAATAAAATAGAAGTCAATATCTCTGCATGCCGTTTAGGAAAAAAAAAATTTATAAAACATATGCAGTAATGAAATTTTGATAGTTAACAGTGATATTTAAAGTAACAGTATCGTTAATAGATTAAAACTTAAGACTTGTATTCATCAAAATTGTTGCAGCTAACTTTTTAGAGGTCGAATTTTTGGACGAGTCCCGAAATCATCTGATTTCTATTCATCATTTTTCTTTCACAACATATGTATCAAAGTTGTGATTTTTCTTCTTCTTAGTAACTATACCTTGTTGATAGTCTGTGATCAAAATTGCTTTTTCAATCTTAGATTTTTAAACTTATATCATTTCGATTCTATAATTAATCAACCGACACCTCATAGAATGTTATTTAAAACTGAGTTTATTTTTATTTTAAACAAATTATAGTAACTTAAAAAACCGTAAGCTAACCGTTGGAGATTTTTGTGGTTTTCCTCTCCATGAAACGCAAATGCTGGTTAGTTCCATAAAAACGTCCTCGACGAAGGCAAATTTCTCCCAATGAAATTCCCTTGTCTTCTGGATTGGGTTCGAAATTACAAGACAATGTTGAACATTAGTAGCCGTAAATCTAAAATTTGGTCGGCTGTTCAACGACGGTTATAAAATGCTTATTTGCATTATTTTGTTACCTTTTCGCAGATAAGGATATTACAGAGTTTAAAAGTAAAAGAAAACTAATAAATCTCTAACTCTCATAATTGTTAAATTTGTTAATGTTATTGCTTGCAAGAAAAATCACAGAGAATAACTTCGTTCGATGCCAGCAATATTAGTACTAATGAGTCATAATTCGTGCTTATTATTTATGGAGAATGACAAAATATGTGTGAATATTAAGCGGAATTCGCTGAGCTTCACGAATTAGGTCAAACTGAGACGCCTTTTTTGCAGACATAGCACAGACGCGATGGAAGTAAATACCGAGACAATGCATGCATCGTTAGCATTCCACTGCCTCGTTAGACAGAGAAAGGAAAATAAACAATTAATTTTGCTTTTTCTGGAACTTAACCCCTGCCCCCTGAAAACAATGAGAGATGGATTTGATTGAAATTTAGGCATTTTTATGTTTACATAATTCTACAGCATGAACTTACGAAATTATTTTTTTGAAAGTTAGGCTGAAATAAAAATTAAATGAAAAAAGACACAGCACGTTTTTTAACGATACTCATATAGATGGAATCATTAAGACATCCAAGCGCAAATTTTAAATTGTCTCTTTTGAAAACAACTTCTTCATTACTGTGTGCTCTATAATTGCGTCAGTTTTCATCGTTCTTCCGATGTCATTTAAATACGAACAGCATGGTTATTACTGATATAATCTCCTTTTTTTTTTTTCCTGCAATCTTTTTTCTCTTCAACAAGAGTTTACTGTTTTTTTAATTTTTTTTATTGATTGAATTCTTAACTATAACTCTTAAGACGCTTTTCATAATAAATACTCAGTGCTGTTGTTATTAATAATTGTTTAAGAAATCAAATATGCTATAGGATTTATTAACATTTATAAATAAAATACAGGTAATTAATGCATTAAAAAAATCTTGTAAATCAAATGCCATTAATAAAAAAATTTCAGAACTGATTTTTTAAAAATAACTTCACGTTTTTTAATAATAATTAAAAATTTTAGAATATAATTAAACTTTCACAATATCTTTCGCATGGCATCAGAACACGTTCCCTTGACATATTCAAGAGGATTTGACTAGGTAGTTATTTTTAAATTTGCAGTAATACGGCAACAATACTCTTTTTTTAATATTTTTTAATGCCGATGTGCTCAGCGTGTTTTTTTATTCATGACATTTTGGTAACCTTAAATATCATATTGTGTTGTGCATTAATTTCCATAGCATCGAGATTTAACATTAATTTTCCGTGCGACAAAATTAAGATGCAAGAAAAAATGTTTGAACACCCAGAATAACTTTTATTCTAATATTCAGATTATCATATATTTGGGCTCAATTTTAATGGTTCGAGAGGGAGACCTTATATATGTTAATTAAATGTAGGAGACGATATTCTAAGTTACGAAATCAGACAAAAAAAAAACATTTTCTCTGATAAACATTATTTTTCTTTCGAAGAATTCCTTACCCTCAGAACATAGAAGAATATAGCAATCTGGAAAATATGGCCTCCCAAAAAAATCATATTAAATTTCAATTTCTCGGGGTATTCGATCAGTTTCGTTCAAATTTTGCAATTTGCTATATAAAATTAACAGTTTTAAAATGATGCAAAAATATTTTTTCTTTACAAAAAACGTTTTTTTCTGCTTTTATTAAACAAGAATTTAAAAAAAATACTTTAAAAAGTTTTTTTTTTTCATGGAAATATATTTGAATAAACGAATTTCATTACAAATTCGCTTTAAAAGTTCTGGAGATACAGCGAAATACGCAAAAAGTTAAATTTACATCACAGGAACACTTTATCTTTTTCATTTTGAGGGTCAGAAATCCAAATTATTCAAAGAAAGTACGTTTTTGTGTGCTTCGTAACTTAAAATATCGTCTGCTACAACAAATTAATATATTTGAGTGGTTACTCCCTGGAACCAAAGATTTAGTCCTTATACTAGAAAATCCGATCATTAGATCAATGGCTATACAGAATGCTTCGTTTATTTATTCATTTTTCTGCACTATATACACATAGTTTTTAATAAACCAATATATACTTGAAAACAATAAAAAAAAAACCTTTGAAAAAAATTTTTTTTTATTCAAATTATATTAAATTTATAAAAATTAATATCAAATGATAAAATCTTAACATCGAACATAATAGTTTTAACAATAAATTTAATTATACTGAAAATTATTGGTTCGTTTCAGAACTCAATTACTCATTTAAGAATTAAGTGTCTCAAAGAAGCAGAGGTATTTTTATCAATATTTCATCTAATAAATATATATCAATATTTTATCTAATTTCAGAAAAAACAGTTTTTGTTTTCCGTTATTTAAACTACCATACCACAAATTTATTTGTTGCTGTTATTTTTCAGTTACAATAATAAAATTACAAACAACTTTGGATTGAAAACTTCGTGTTGCATTCTAATCTTAACTAAATGTTCTTTTATTACAAATTGTAAGTACTTATACTTTAAGAAAATATGTTTTCCGTATGTACTGTTTGACTGCGATATAAATAATGTAATACTTTTACTAACGAAGAATTAAAGATGGCGCGATTTTAACAATTTTAAATAGTTTACAACAGTACAGCTAATTGTTGAAACTTTGGAAATAATTACATATTTTAGAAACTATTCACATGATAATCGTTCGTGTTTTAACATACACATTTTAGGAACATAACTAAAAAATCATAAGTTTGAAAATTATTAAAAATTTTTCATTAGAAAAGCTTACATTCAAATTAAAATATAATGCAGCATTAAAAAAATAATCGTCAATTTAACTACTGACATAAGTCAATTTAACATTAAATAATATTACATTAAATATTTTTCATAACAAGTACTACATGAGTAATTCAAATATGTAATATTTAAATTACACAGTGAGCAAATTAATGTTTTTGGACTACCCAGAATCAAAAAATGATATTATTATAAAGGAAAAAAGTTGTTTAAAGCAAGTCATTGGAATCTGACCTATCAATAACATAATCATTATTTTTGTAATAAAACATCGAGCATGTAACAATTATTTACCATTTATCCATCGTCTTTGTCTTCCATGTATTCTATTTAAAATATTAAATACCCACAATTTGAATAAAAGTAAGCAGATTGAAAATCTAGAGATACTGAAACACTCTCTCACTAAAATGTAAACAAATATTCTCTGCAGTTAGCCAGAGGGATTCTTTCAGTTTGAACATCCGCATGGAGCGATAGCGCCCTCTATGAAATAGTTTTATAACTGTTTTATGTGAAGCGTCTTCCGAAAGGGAAAAAATGATTTTGAACTTTTCTTTTTTTTCTGTAAAAGAATTCAAGTAAGAAGTTTTTAATATTTTGAAGGAGTTTCTACTTTATAATTATATTTACAACTCATTTTAAAAAAAAACACATTTTACTCATTACGTAAGTTTAAACAAGAGAAAGAATGCTCTAAAAAACTGAGTTGATATAAAATTTATATGTGATATAAAATTAACTAGAAAAGAAACCGATTGAAGCTTGGTCAAATTAAGGGGGGTGCTACCGGGGCTGCAACCCCATACCCCAGTACTCCACATTTTTTCGGTACCTTTCAGGGGCTCAATAATTCGAAGAAATAAAACGGGTTTTTTCAGCTTATTTAAAATTAATAAAAATACATATATTTTTAATTTCACAAAATGGAAAATGAAAATAAAGCTTCGTTGTTGAATGCATTACTCAACAATGATGTGTTAGGTAAATTTCCAAGGCTCCTTCTCCCAATTTTCTAATTTTATAGACCATCATCGTTTATTTAGATTTATTGAAGTTTGGTAATTCTAAATAACTTTCTGCAACCACTTATGAAACAATAAAAAAAAATAAAAAAATTCCAGTAGGTTATGGAAATACTGCAATGTAAGAAGTTTTGCAAAAGTTGGGAATACTTTTTTTTTTCGTGTTTGTTTCTCTTTCTACCAATCTCCTCACAAAAGTAGTCTTTTCTGTAAATGTCAGCAAAAAGATTACCTCTGCGTTAATTTTTTAAAAAAAAAATTTATTTTGATTTCTAACTCTATTTCAATTTAATTTTAACAATAACTGTTGTTTTATAAATGTGACCAATTTTAGCTGTTTCTCATTTTAATTTTTAAAAATGACATCTTACTATACAAAAAGTATTTATAATTAAAAATTTTGTTAATTATTTTATAGATCAGATTTTTTTAGAGTATAGATTTTTTTTCTGCCATAAAAAAATCAATATATTTTCATGTTTGAAATAAAATTTATCCAAAATAAAATGTAAAAAAAAACAACAACAATTAAAAGGTTAAAATTAAAACCGAAACAAATTTTTTAAAAGAAACTTAGAAAAAAAAATTTAAAATTTTCAAGGTTCAATTTTTTTAATGCATATAAAAATGCATTATGACCGAAGATATTATATGTTTTGTCTTCTTTATGGTTTGTAGGTCCTTTGGTTAATGCTACTAGTACTTTACAGGAATAACGGAACCAGAAATCATATCCGTAATTACAGTAAGCTCATGAATATCAATCCACTTAAAAAAAAAAAAAAAGAGTTAAAATAAAATTCTTTAAATACTTAATAAAACTAAACATGATATAAAAAGCATTTAAAACGAAGTGAAACTCACTGTTATACGTATTTAGAAATCAGAATAAACGCAGCAGTCTTAAAAATTTCACCAGCATTTCTGAGAAGCATATGCTTAAATAAAATCTTAAAAAGGAAAGAAACTTTCATCGGAAATAAATACGTCTTGATTGAGAGTTTGTACTACTGACAATGCAAACTGCATGCGTTTAAAAGATCAGATTTTTTTATAGGAAAAAACCCGGATTATGAATATTACGATTTTATTTTTATTTGAAAATCATAGATTACTGAAAAAAGAAAAAAAGAAAAGAATATCATCGCTTGAAGAAAAATAAAACTTGAAATAAATTTTATTTAAATTAAAAGTTTTTTTTTTTTTTTTTTTGTATCTGATAAAATTTGCAGAATACTAAATATAAAATCGCCCATAAAATATGTCCTTAAAATTGATTTTTCATTGTAATGCAGAGTTATGGACACATAAGGACATAATATCAATTTAATACAAACTTATCTTGTAGCAATGATGAAAAAATTTCCCCATAAGAAATCGGGAATTGATGCTCAGTAAGCTTGATAAATATGGCCAAAACTATTGGTTGGCAAATATGAAAGCAATTTCTTGAATCATTTGTAAGTACCTCAAAAAAAGCGAATATTAAATTCAAAAATTTTGAAGTGAACCAGAAAAATTAATCCTAATGCAGGGTGCTCCTATGAAATTATAAACTTTAACTGAACTTTACTTGAATGAAACTTTAAAGAAGGATAATTTTAAATTAGTGTAAAGAATAAATCGAGACATATGAGCATATATACAGAGCGCAAAATAAAAAAACGGACCACCCTAAATAACTTTTGATCTATCTATCTACATCTATCTATATATATTAAATCACAGAGCGTATTATAAAATAATTATTTGAAGTGAATTACGTTAAATTTAACAATTCAAACTTGTCGGAATCATATTTTCACATTTTAGGTATAACTTATTATTGGATTAAAGAACACATTCGCATTCAAGCCTTAATCACAAGGCAAATTCTTGCTAAATAGAATATCTTTAAACATTATTTTACTAAATGGCCACTAAAATAAATCAAAAATTTTCGAGTAAAAACTTCAACTACTACAAGAATAAGAACCCTACGAGTAGAAAACAAATAAAGTAATTGATAATAATTGTATATAAAGTTATTAACAAATGAAGTAAATTTATAATGTATTGCATATCCTTATAATAAGAGCGTAATTAATAATGTAACACCTACTTCTCTTGGATGAATTATTTAAGACAGGCGTAATTCCTACTTACCATAATGTTTTTTCCATAGTTTTTATGCGGACTGGCTCGATGAAAATTTTTGCTAACTCTGCATAAAGTTTCAATGGTAGTGACCCATGCTCCAATCCGGGCTATAGCTGGTCAATTTGTATACTGCTCCCAACTAGCACCGAACACAGTTCTATCGGAAAATACCCTCAGTGGCAGACCGGTTAGAGTTCCCTTGCAGTCAGGCTAACCCTGAAAGGTTTTCATCTCCATGTAATGTGAATGTATGCTGCTCTCAGCTTGTACCGAACTCAGTGCCATTAGAAAATATTCTCAGTGGCAGAAGGGTTAGAGTCACTTTGCTGTCGATCTAACCATGGCAGGCTTTCATCTCTATTTAATGTGAATGCGGGTAAGCTTCACTCAAAGTCTTCTCAAATTCGATTTCGTCTCCATGATTGCTTGCATATCTCAAGTACCACCGTTTTTTCTGTTTTGTCTTAACCTCCATTTTTTTTTCGGATCCTGATTTTGTGAATACGCGTAACATCGCTATGTGGAAATATATGTATCAAAAAAGATATTATTTATCTTGCATGGATTCGCATTATTCTTTATTTCAGTAAATTTATTGAAGCAACAGGAATTAACATTTTCTTGTAAAGTTTGTGAAATTACTAATCGTCTTTCGTGACGAATTCGTCTGCCTTTAAGAAATCACCGTTTCGTCTTCTCGTTGATATTGCTGCCTTCGGCAACTTTGTTCTAAAAGTAGGTTTCCCCCTTAAGAGGACACCATAGCATGGGAGAAACTTTTCATGGCAAATTCTCCCTCCCCCATAAGTAGTTTGAAATTTAAATTATAAAAAGTTCAGGCAGAATTGGTGCAAGCCGTGAATTTTCAAATATCGAAAAGAAATTTTTAGAATACCTTGTTGAAAACAAATTATGAGAAGATAGATAACTTAGGATTATGCAATGGGGTAGTTCTCTTCAAAAATTTTTTTTCAGTAGTTATAACTTCATGGCTTACTTTAAGTTTGCCTGAACTCATTTTTTCTATAATTTAAATTCGTTATGGAGAAGAAACATAATTGGCGATAGAAAGTTTCTCCCACGGTGTAGCGTCCTCTTGAGGACTGAGCTCTATAAATGACTGAGCTAAACAGCTCTATTTTGATTAATATACAATGAAAAATATATAAAATTTAGAGTGCAAATAACTGGATAGGGATAAAATTTGTGCACGGACTAACAACTCTGCATTGTGTCTGCTGCCTCAGAATCCTCCGTTTTGTGGCTTCCTGTTAATTAATCACAAAGAGTGAATTAAAAACGCAGCGAATTACGCGTTGATTTGAAATATTGCAAAAATAAAGTTTGCACGAAATGGGGCTTAAGAATAAATTTCGTTGTTGTTGTTGTTGATTTACGTCGCACTAGAGCTGCACAATGGGCTATTGGCGACGGTCTGGGAAACATCCCTGAGGATGATCCGAAGACATGCCATCAGAATTTTGATCCTCTGCAGAGGGGATGGCACCCCCGCTTCGGTAGCCCAACGACCTGCGCGCGAAGTCGAGCACTTTACGGTAGCACAGTTTAACGAGGACCAATACCGCACACCCTCGGTCCCTACGCAGACTGATCCAAGTGGGTCACCCACCCGCACACTGACCGCAGCCAGTGATGCTTGACTTCGGTGATCTGATGAGAACCGTGTCTTAACGATCAGTCCACTGCGGGACGAAATGGGGCTTAAGAATAAAAGTTTAAAAGTAGGGTTTTTGAAATTATTTTTCTCAGAACATACTCGACTGGCTTCGATCTGTAAGTTTTATATTTTGTCATTTTAAACTACACAGTTTAAAATGGTGTAGAAATTTGTCTTCAATTGAAAAATTATTAGACTATTATTAAATAAAATAATTAAAAAAAATAGTAAATAATTATGTTGAATTATTTTTTTACTAAGAATAATCTTTGGAAAAACGAATTTCATAATTGCCGGGATTTTTTTTTTCGATTTGTCGAAAAACTATAAGTGAAATACGCTAAAAAAGTATTTAACAGTAAGGGGCTCAAGCTTTTGTTCGCTATTCTCACTAAATTATAAGTACTATATTTTCTAGATTGTACTAATAGTCCTATTGATATTGATTGTCCTATTCATTGACTAATCCTATGAATACTAATAGTCCTATTAAAAATAATACCCCTACTTAATATTTTAATTGTCTAAAACTCAAATCAGCCGGGGGGAAAAACGTTTATGAAAAAAGGGGTATAGAAAAATAACGTATAAAGGTACAGAATGAATAAGATCAAAATATGAGGAGTAACTACAATCTGGAAAATAATAGTCCCAATAATTTAATCAGAACAGAGGAAAGTTTGGACCCTTCATATTTATACAACTTTTTGTATATTTTGCTATATCTGGAATTATGCAAACAGAATTTTTTTTTTTGCACAAAATTATAAAATTCATCTGTACAAATATAATTTAAGGTAAAAAATAAATTTTAATATTTTTTTTCAAATTTTTCATTCATTTATTTAAGAATAATCGGAAATATGATAATAAACATACCTCTTTCTTTATTTGTTTTGAATTCTTGACTCACAAAATATGAGGAGTAATTACAATTTGAAAATATGGTCCCAATAGTTCAGTCAGAACAAAGAAAGTTTGGACCTAATAATATTAATTTTACTTTTTGCATATCTGGAATTAAGCGAATAGAAAATTTTTTTGCACAAAATTATAAAATTCATTTATACAAATATAATTTAATACAACAAATACTTTTAATATTTTTTTTTTAAATTTCTTATAAATTTGTTTAAGAAATAATTGGAAATATTATAAACTGTGGTGTTTGTATCATTTTAAAGAATGTAATTTTAAATGACAAAACACAAAAATTTGAAAGAAATCAGTCAATTAGTTTTCAAAAAATCCAATTTCAACTAAATGACTTTTTAAAATTGGAAACTAAATTTTTTTTTACATTATAAAATAGGAAGATACGTACATTTTTAAAGAGTTCCAGAGGTATTAGAAAAACTACGGAGTCTCACTAAAAAATTAGGTTGAATTGGTACCTAAACAATAGTATGACTCATAGTTAAAAAAAGAACTTCCAATACTTAATAATTATAATATTTATATTTTCGTTAATTATAAAGAGATATTTGTCTTGCATGAATTTTTTTTAAAAATAAAAGAAAGAAATTTATGGCCATACATTTTTATTAACAATCTCCTTAAAATTATAAACAACTATATCTTACATACATTCATATAAATATTTCAACTCGAAAAGCAGCATCGTTCTTATAAATATCATTATGCATAGAATATATACATTATAAATTGATATAGCACAAAATCAAAAACAAATTTGGAATGAGCAATTTACTGTTTTCTACTTAAGGCCACTGATGACATCATTCAGTGTCTGCTTCAACTACCAATGAAACTTTCCAAGAGAGAAACCATTAATCACACACACACACATGCAGACACACATAAGCACAGGTGAGCAATTTATAGGTCAATACTTTTTTTGGCACTAATGTCCTTATAAAATTTAAAACCTTAACAACAGAATAATTTTTTGTTCTTTTTATAAGCAACAATAAATGAACAGCCACTAAAGCTATAGAAATGCAAAACATTGTTTAAATGCTTTAAAAATGTAATAACAGCTAAAATGAACAGCTTTTGTTCAGAAGTTTTACATTTCTTAATCAAATAAAATCAGCTATAATTTTTATATTAAAAAATACCTACACATTTAATTTAGATTAATGAGTCAGAAAAATACCAATACAGAAATATAACAATATTACACCATAAAGTCTTTGCAATAATTTAAAGTTATGTGAGGCACATAACATAAGTTCATTACAAAATTGGAGTTTGATTTTGACTATATCTACACTGCCAATTTCAAATAGTTTTTCTTAAACTTTTGAGAACTCAATTTTAGCATAATTTAGTTGCAAAATAAATTATTGTCATATTCCTGAAGAAAAAAAATTCAACTGTTATTTGCATTTAAAAAAAAAAAAAAATCTGTTTTTATTTCGTCATGTTTTTAAATCAGAAAACAATGACTGCATTTAAAATTAACAAGCTCTATCTTTTAAAAAAAAATTTTTTGTGGTAGCACTTTGAAATGTTTGACATTTTTTTGATTCAGCATAACTATGTTAAATCTATAAAATTGGAATGATAAAGAAAAATAATTTGAATAATTCAAATCAAGTAACAAACAGAACAGCAGAAATTAGCTAAAAAAATCAGTCTGCAGGCATTTTTTAGAAATGAGAATTTAGCATATTTTGCAATTTGGTAATGGTAAATCTCCAAAAATATAGCAAGTTGGAAACAACTCTCAGCTAGTTTGAAATAAGCCTAATATATATAGTCAAGATTTTAAGCCCCAAGAAGAAAACAATGTAGGATTGTGTAGTTGGACAGTTCAAATAATCATATAGAAAAGGAAAAATAAATGGAACGGAAAAAACATGAACATGAACAATACATAAAAATAAAGTCTTTAAAACTGTAGTCCATTAAAGTTTAACTAACTCTGTCCTTGTTTTTTTATAGAATAAATAAATTAAAATTAGATTTCAAACTTAGAATAAGTTGCAAACAGTTTCTGTAGAATAACTTGTAGAGACTTGATTTGTTCAATTTTATTCCCAAGTAATTTACAAAATCAGACAAATCAAGGCCTTTTTATTGAAACAAATATTTCTGTGGAAGTTAGATTTTAAATATTGTAAAATTTGAAAATTCATTCTAGCATGTTTTGTATGAAGAATATAGATGCATGAGCAAACAATAGAAATTATTTAGCTAACTACCAAAGAGAAATGAAATTAATTCACTACATGACAGTTTTAGACAAGCACACACCTTAAACAAAATAAAGCACAACTAACATAAATGATATAAATAATGTATACTCTTTTAGTCATTAAATATAAATGAGAAAAAATAGACACATTGCTAACAAATTTTAAAATAAATACAAGATTATAGAATGACTAACTTTCAAGTATGCGAAAATAAATAATTTTTGTTTCTCTTAAAAATGATAATTTATTTTATATTTAAGACAAACAATAATCATCAAAACATAGTTGCCACTTTGGCATTAAATATACTAAATCATTAATTATCATTAAACAAAATATTGATTGAAAAGGAAGACAAAATAATATGTATACATAATATTGACTCTAACAGAGAACTGGGACATGATTGTATGCATATTTAAAAAAACATATATATTTTAAAATATGATACACAGCAAAATTATATGAAAGTGCATATAAAGGTGACCATATATTACAATTAAGGCCCTATAATTTGTGAAAAGTTGCAAAAAACCATGCAATTTACATAAATGCTGAACATCAACAAAAATTTTTATTTTTAAGTAAAATTTTTATGGTTTATTAAATACATTTGTCTTTAAAGCTTTTTACAGCTGTAACTTCACTTCAATATTTTTTTAATTTATGTGGCCCTTTACGGGCTCCGGTTTTGTGAACCAGCAATAAGCTTCACGAAATTCGCTTAAGTTTTTGTTTCAGAAAAAAATGGCCAGCATGAATATTGATGATGATTGTGTATTAAAATATAGTCCAGGAATGGGTTATCGATACATAAAAGTGAAGTATGCTGAGTAAAAAATACAGAATATTCGAAATTGGTGATCTGGACTAAATCAGATTTTGGAATTCAAAGATAATATCAGAAAAATTTCTACAATTTACCAGAAAAAAAGGAAAATACTCTCTGTGCTGTCTAATTCAGTAGACTCAGTTTCATATAAATTTTTCAATGTCAAAGTTTGAGAGAATGCTCAGCTTTTGGACTATTTTTAAGCACATAAAAAATTGCCATGAAATTGAATATGAATATAAGGCAACTTAGTTGAAATGAATTTTGTAATAATTGAAAAATTACAATTAATACAAGGAAGAAAATGAAAAGTAAATATTTTTGTAAAACTTCCTTTGCTTTTAGTTGTTTCATAGTCTATCTGTAAAATATCTTTATGCTTTTCAAAAATTGCCACATCCTTATCGTATAATTTTAAAATTATTTTCCCATAATTAATAGGGCCCTAACTATAATATATTTTTTAAGGATTCTTATTTTCAGTTTATAGAAACACTGACTAGTTCAACAACTAAATAGAAAGTGACAAGATATGCAAATAAATACAAAAAATAAAATAGAAAATTTAAAATGGAATGAATGAAGAAAAAAAAAGCACAGTACTAACAAATATATACCATCATTCAAGAAACTTTTTGTAACTGTGAATAGAGAGTTCAACAATGATTTGCTTCGCTCCTTAATTCTGATAAAAGTTGACAAAAAAAGTAAAAGAATAATAAATTTTTTTTTAAATTTTCATGAAGAATTTTTGAGCTGGTAGTTCTGAGAAGGAATGAATAAGTGGAATGAAAAAGATATAATTTATAGAAACACTGCGTTTTTTTTAAATTAAGATTCAAATGAAATGAAAAGTTTTGTATCACTGTCATAAAAAAGGAATTAATTTATAAAAATATTGTTGCAGAACAAATAATAGAATAAGAAATTAATTATAAAAGCTGAATGAAAAGTTTATAAAAATTAGATTTCTTGGCATTTACTATTTAAATGAATTAGAGTTTTTAATGTTTAAGGAAAAAAAAATATATTATTTTTAATATAGTTTCGTAAAAGGGTGCTTCAAGGTTTGAAGGATGAGATAAAATAAATGTTTTACAATACTTTGGTTGAAGTGAAACAGTCTAGTTCAAAAATACTTTGATAAGTTTTTTTCACTTAAGCTATGGTGGGAATTTTTTTCAATATTGGTCAATTAGTAAACATAAATTGATTGTCAACAAGTTATTTCATAAAAGAAGATCTTTTGCAGTATTTTTCAAAGAAAAAGAGGGAAAAGTTGTAAGTAGAGTTTAACTTGGTTAGTTATTGCTTGTAAAGTTAAATATTTATCAAAATTTAAATTTTTAGAAAGTTCAGTGAAATATTGCAATCTAATAAATGCTTACAAGTTAACTATAAACTGAATGATTTCTTCAGTAGACAAAAAGATCAATTTTAAAATGAAATAATTGGAATAGAATAGCCCTAATGACAGATATTTAAAAAAAAAAATATAATAAATATAATTGCAGTAAGATTATATTGCTTGCACTAGGGTTTGAAAACATTTTAATAATAAAAACTTAATTTTAAGTTAAAAAATGTTTAAAATACATTTCAGTTTTATTAACATTAAAAACTTTTATTTTTAGTTAAAAAATTAGCAGCTAGAATTAGACTAAATCGAAACTCCAATTTTAAAAATTAGAGCTTGGATACTTATTTAAAATATATGCTACATTTAAATAAAACATTTGAATATAGTTTGACGTTCAAAACACTCTTCACTCATTTAACACAGAAATTAGATTTTTAATGCAATAAGTAAATCTAGGTTTATTTTAATACAAATTTAGATATTTTAGTACATTGAGTATATGAAGAAAGCACAAATTTATTTTAACCCCAGCTCGTCTTAAAAATATTTGAAACAAATAAGAAAAAAATGAAATAAGCATTAATGCAAATTTTTGACTAAAGTAGTAGAATCTTGGAAAAATTAAGCTGCACTATACAGTTTATTTTTGAAATACATTTTTGATTTTTCATGAAAAAGTTGGTGCTAGATTGGTATTTTATAAAGTCCAAATAAATATTTAATTATTTTACTCCCTCCAACTCACAGTAATAAAGAAATATTTAAAAGTTTTCTTTTTCTTTCTAATGAAACAGAGAGTTTACACAAAATTTGAAAAAGAAGAATAAATTACCATTCCAACAAAAACTATTTACGTCTCCAAAATCAGTAGCCGTATTTCGAATTTAAGCAATTCTATTTAGTTCATTATATTTCAGTTACATAAAATATTTAATATTTTCTTTAAAAAAAAAAAAACATTTTTTTATTGAAAATTTTATTTTGTATGTTAGGGGTTTCATATTGTGTGCTAAGTAAGACATTAATCTAGTTGAATCTGGAAAAGTTCTAAATTTCTAGTGCGGAAATAAAAGCATTAAAAAAAAAGACCAATTGTAGAGGTTAATGAATATTTATGATTAGAAAAATAAAGTCTCAATATATAATGAATAATTAAGTTCATATAGTTTGAAAATGAAGTGAATACCTAAATATGAATTAAACAAGATCATTGCTACTAAGGATTTAAAATTAAAAATATTTAAAAGTAGATATTTTTTACATATTTCATTTTGTATCTTACTGTTGGTAAGATAAAATGAGTATCCCAATTCCTGACAATGCTACTCTATTCCTAAATAGGATGGCTGAATAAAATTATTAACTGAGGTTTATATTGCCCATAAAACAGTTTTTTTTTTTTCCTTTTTAAATCAATAAAATATTTGTGTAGTAAGAGAAGTTTCAATGTAAGCTTGCACAAATGCAAAAGTTTTAGTCGATTCAAGATTAAAATAAATTTATATTCAAACAACATTCCCGTGATAATTAGATTTAAAACATTTCTTGACACATTTCTATTGGCAGAACAACTGTTGTACCATTTTAACAGTTCTATCTTCTTTTCAGAAGGTCAACTATAGCTATTAATAACATACATTTAAAAACTAAAACATTGAATAGTAATTTGCTTCTAATATTCCTTTTGGCTAAACATGCATTAGTACTTCTTGGTAGTTAAAATTTTAACTAAATATATTTTTCAGAAAAATTGAATAAGCTTTTAGGAATGTGCAAAAAAGATGGTAAAGAGGAAACATCTGTTTTTCCCACAACACTTCGACAAACTTTTTTCCGTCATTTGTAGAAGTTTATTAAATTAAGTTCTTAGAATACACCAATTCAGAATTGCTGACCTTCTGCAATTATAAACACAGCTTAAATGCTATTTATTATGCTATGCTATGATATGATTTCAAATAACTGCATGAGAGAAATGCATACAACACAATAAAAATAATTGTTTTAGAGAGAGATTATAAATTAAATTATTGTTGATGTGATTTAATTAATATAATCACTAGCAAATTATTTAAAAAGATCTAAAAAATGAAGAAAATAGTAAAGAAATGTATTAAAAGAATTTGTAAACACAAATACATACATATATTTCTTAAATTAAGTCTTTTGAATAATTTTAATCATAAAAAATTTAAACAAAAATATTAAATGTAGTACACATTTCCAAATTCTTAACAATGCTGCTTTAAAACTAACAAAGATGGTACAAGAAAATTACAAGTATTGAAAATTGGGACCAATTAATTGGTTTGTAAATTGTTAATATGCATAGTAGCAAATGATGAAACTGACAGCAGTTTCCGAAAGGAAAGTCATACATGTCCATTATAAAATAGTCAACATTAAATAACTACTAAGAAGGTAAACATATATAAAATGCCACAGCTTTAAAAAAGATTTATTGAAAGAAGTAAAGTTCTTTAAATATTTTCAGTTATGGAATGTCAAATCTATGCTGATAAAATTCCAATCCAAAGAAATCAGAGTTGCCGCAAAATAAAAGCTGCTTTACTAATGATATTTATCACAGGGAGGACATATACAAACTTATTTTAAATCTTATATTTTTATTATTTTATAATTTGATGACTTAAATGTATCATCATTCAAGATTTGTTGTTGGCAGTCAACCACATAAGACCTTCATAAAGTCCATCACCACTAGTGGCACACGATGGCTGAATGTACCACAGGCGATCTCTTATTCTAGTTAGACCCAACTTTTCTTGCACTTCATGAGGCTTCATTGCTGGAATAAAATTATAAGCATGTTTATTGCTAATAACAACTATGAATCTAACTGCGTTGAAAAATAAATAATTTTATTTAAGTTATTCCCCTTTTAAGTCCTTAAATTTACTAGTTAAAGGATTTAAATAGGGAAAAAACTTTCATTAAAATTAAAACTCTAAAATACTTATTTTGAGTGGTGGCTTATCCTTTTTTCAATCAATTAGTCGAATTTGCAAAAGTATTTCACATTTTGAATTGATAAAGGCACTATTTTTAATTTATGTTTCTTTATTTTCTTTAAAACTCAGATATTGATCATCTAATTTTAAGTTTTAAAATGAATATTGCAAGTGATAAGGAATATTTCAGTTATCTGTAGTTTGATTGGTTGTTAGAATGATAGAAATGATATATACATTTTGCACATTTATTAAGCATGAAAAATGTATTCATACATTTCATCACTTTTTTTTTCTATTGTCAAAAGGGGAGAAATAGTGAGTAAAGTTGGAATGAGTAGTCACTTTAAAACCTTGTCTTTGAACTTCATTCATTGGACCACTGCAGTTCATTTATTGAATTATTTAAATTTTCTTAATTAATTTTACATATTTCATTATCATTCATGCCACTTGAAAGGAACAAATTCAGCCCTTTTTTTGGAGATTATCTTAGTCTTTTTTACAGATTGATAAGTCATAAATTAAAAAACATATGAAAAGTATAACACACATTTATGGCTAGCTAAAAAGTAAAAAAAAATTAAGAATTCAATTATAAAATTTTCTACCTTGGCAACACAAAAAACAGCACTTTTTTTTATGACAGTCAACATGTTAATTTTACAGTTTAAAATGCACAAATAAAAATATTATTTCTTAAATTTCATAAAATGTCAATAAATTCTCTCTTCACTCAAATTGAAGCAAAAATAATTAATTAAATATAGAAAAAGAAAAGTAAATGAAATGATTTTTTTCGGTTATATATATATTTTTAAACGAACGTATCAAATAAAGAATTTAAAAACTAGCATGTGAGGTGAATAAAATTAATACCATTAGGCAAGTCTTGCTTATTAGCGTATATTAGAACAACTGCATCTCGCATTTCTCGATCATTTATGATCTTATGCAATTCTTGTTTAGATTCTTCAATCCTGTCCCAGTCTGCACAATCAACAACAAAAATTAGACCTTGCGTCCCGGCATAGTAATGTCTCCATAGGGGGCGGATTTTATCCTGCCCACCAACATCCTAAATAAGAGATTAAAAAAATTATTTCACCTATGTAATGCACATAAAATGAAATGATTATAATTCGCAAATAATTCGGCATAAATAGATACATAATCGAGCATAGTTTCAAGTTTGAAGAGTTTCATTTACTGAGATTTCATCAAGCATAATGAATAAAATTCATGTCAAGGAAAGATAGAATGCAACATTTTTGTAAATTTATTTTTCAAAATTAGAAACAACTCTACTTAATAATAATATTAAGTAGAGTTGATTTAATGGCATTACTTGGTTATTTACAGATACATATATTACAGTGGTAAAGATCATTAGAGGACAGGCCCTAAGATTGAGATATCAAATTTCGCAATTTTTACGTACATTAAGTAGCATTATTTATCATAATAAAAAGATAGCGAATCAAAAATCTAAATCTTTTGATTCTTTAATTAATCTACAAAAGTACACATTAACTAATCTACACCTACCATAATTGTATTAATGGATAAAATGAATATTAATGGTAAAATAGAATGCTTTGAAACCACAATCAGGAATACTTGAACAGGAAAATTAAAAATTAGGAGAAATAAGGATACAATATTTTGTACCCGGAAAATGACGAATATCAGGACAAATATACATCCTGCAAATGAGAACAATATTTTGATAGTACATGATTACAAACAACCGTTTTACGGAGCTTATTTTATATAAGTGAGATAATTTTTTAATAAATCAGTTAACCTACATTCAATACACTTCTAAACGACTAGAATAATATATTACTAATTAAAGTACTACACATGTTTAAAATTTTAAATAATTTGCTACTTAAACATATTTTTGGAAAATTTTTACTACTAAGCACATGATTACTTCAGAACAACATGTGAATAAACTAGTAGTTTTTATAGGAAGAAAGCAAACTGGTTGAACTCCAAACTGAGTTTAGGACAGTTAAAAGATTCAGGAAAATAAAGTTTTAAGTAAGTAAGTTGTATAAATTGGAACAATAAAAAAAAAAAAAATTCTAAAAAAAAAATGTCTAATGGCACGACAAAAAAGTACAATTAAATACGAATAAAAACTATTTGTACGGGTGACTAAAGTCACTGCCTTAAAAGTACTCAAGTGGAACGTAAATGACAGGCCAAAAAAGTTTCTACATTGATGGAGATGATTTTAATTCATTGTAAGGAGGGCAGCCAATATTCAAAAAAGTATAAAGCCAAATGGAGATACTCTGATAGAAGCTGGACTAGGGCAACAGCTTCCGGCGTGATTAGGATTGTTAAGAGATGCCATTACTTCAATTTTAACCTGTTTTGAATTTGTAATTTATAACCCTTATTTTGTTGCTTGATAAATAGCCTGATAGAATGGGAAGATAGTGCTGAAGATCTTGCTAGTGGTAATTAGGTTAAGGCTATCGACCTGTTTGTTCCCAAATATGTCAAAAAGACAGGTACCAACTGAAAAACCACATATTTTGTTTTCAAAGTCAACTCTCAAAGATAATTGGAACAACAAATAAAAGTGAATAAAATATTAATGATTTTATGATTGTATTTTTAATTTATTCACAGCAATTGTTAAAATTTAAATTTGAAATATAATACACCTTTATAAATATTTTATATTAGAGATAACAGAATATTGTACTAAAATGAACACTTCTTATAAGATAACTAAAAAAACTTATATTTGCATTATATTTTTATAAAACTAAAAAACAAGCAGTAATGTTAAGAAATAAAAATATTTGAACATAAAATCTTACCCAAACATTAAAGCGAACATTTTTATAAGAAACAGTTTCTACATTAAATCCAACAGTAGGAATGGTTGTAACAGACTGACCAAGCTTCAATTTATATAAAACAGCTAAATAGTGTTAAGGATGTTTATTTTAAGAAGATAGAAAATTGAATTAAATAAATGGAAACTATCAGAATTTTATTGAAATATGAAATTCTTTAGAATAAACAACAAAAGGATACTTGTCTTTCCTGCAGCATCTAGTCCTAACATCAATATTCTCATCTCTTTATTTCCAAAAATTTTTGATAAAAGCTTGCCCATTCTCTGAAAGATACATTAAATAAAATTTATTTTCACATTAAATTAATACAGTAGAAGATCTGTGTAATGCAAATCTTGAAACATGAGGTTTTGCATTAGATAGAATTTTGTATTACATTCAATGTATCATTAACCTTTTGCTTATGATGGTAACAAGTGGATCAAGATTATTCCAGTTTATTGAATTGCACAGGTGTACAGAAAATTCTCACAGCCTGATATTTCTTCAAAACACATTTTTTTTTTTTTTTTTTTGGTTTGGAATGGCATAAGTTATAAGAAATTAAATAGAATGTTAAAAAATAAACTTCAAAACTGTAAATTTCAATATATTTAAATAATGAATTATTTTTCCATCTTTCTTATGCCTTATTTGTCCAAATATAACATTTTCAATTTAGCATTTAGATTAATTTTAGTCAGGTGGTCAAAAAGTCTAAATATAAAATTTAAAAAAATTCTACTAATTTTTTTACAATAAAAAAAAAAAATTATATCATTTTTTTTATTTTTTAATTCGACAAATTTTTTTTTTTCTGGGCAGCCGGAATTTTAAGCGAGGCTCGTCCGTGCGATAGGGCATATTCTACATTCCTGGAATTGCATTATATCTATAAAAGATCTATAGATCTTTTACTTTATATATTAAAAAAATAATGACTTAACAGCTTTATCAATAACATAAACTTCTTATTAGAATTAGTTTACAATTAATGATCTAAGGCCTTTGCTGATAGGAATGAAATATTTTAAAAAATTAGATATGGATAAAATTTGCTTTCAAATTTTTTGCACTTAGCTATAGAACACAAAACTATGCAACACAAAAAGTGTCTTGATATACCTAACTTTATTAATTTTCTTTTAATGATTACAATAAATAATTGTAATCACATAATTATTAATATTTCTTAAATATAGGCTTAAGCAACGTGAGATTGTGATATTTAACAGAATCATTTGTTGAAAGAATTATTATTTTTTGTGGTTGTTGTTACTTTTAAAAAGATGAGACATAGCAAACAGTTATTGTACATGAATTGTTTGCAAATACAGCAAATTTGAAACCTAACTTTAAAGTATATTTCAGCAAAACAGCACTAAAAATTTGAGGATCATGTAAAAATTAAGGTGACTGATTCCAGCTCAAGCTAACTGAAATTCCCAAGTAAAACTGTTTAGTTCTTATACTATGAATAAATAAAAATAAAATACATATATATTGGCCTAACTCAGATACCTTTTAACCTTTTGAGTTTGCCAGTTCCTTGATACTCTTTATAGCATGTCACTGCCAATTTGTAGCCAAAACTTTGGCGAGCATATTACCACAGATACCCATAGAAATATATTTTCCAAATTTTAGATTCATTTTTTTAAGAAACAAATTTTTGGCTCTTATTTAAAGGACTCACCATTAACTATGTTTAGGTATGTTTAATTTGAGAGGTCACTTAAAAAAAATTATAAAACAAAATTTTTTCATACAATTCAATCTTTAGTAAGATTTCTATATTAGAATTTGCAATAAAATAATGGTCAGGTTTTGTAAAGCTTCTGGCAGTTACAAGCTAGAAACTGAAAAAAATTAAAAAGTAGGTGCATTTTGAAGGTAAAATCTGTATTCCCTTGTGCAGTATAATACATATATTTCTTTAATTAAAATTTAATCTTAGTAAAACAACCAGGCAACTTCATTTTGTTCCAAGCTGATTTCTATTGAGACTAAATCTAAAATAGAAATGTCTCCCAATATCTCGCTCTCTCTTTATTTATTATTATTATTTTTTTTGATAAATGCATAACTATAGCTTGCATGAATATTAAATTATAGATTTTACAAAATTCTTGCTATTAAAAAATGAGCCAAATTTTCTTTCGAAGAGAAAACTTGTAACATTAAGAATGTTAAATTATGTTTTTCTTTTAATAGAAACGGGAAGATTTCAAGATCGGTACTTACGCCATCGGTATATTTGGATTTTGGATTGTAACATTAAGAATGTTAAATTATGTTTTTCTTTTAATAGAAACGGGAAGATTTCAAGATCGGTACCTACGCCATCGGTATATTTGGATTTCTGGGTAGAAGCCGGAGAGATCCTAAAGAAAATAAATATTCCAGAAGGGGATCAACTGTTAGCCATCCCAAAGTAAATCTCAATAAATGTTTAAATTTTTTTTTTTTGCCAGTTTAAAATCGTTTCGGCAATAATAGTTAATGCAAACATATATTGCTTTAAAAATATGCCCAGAAAAACTGCAGAATTCAGAGAAATTATAAAGATTACCAGGGGTCTGTAGACGCCAAACTTACTACCGTATAGCGATACGCACAAATTCAATAAGAAAAACGGTAGTTTCAGAAAATACTTTTTCTTAAAATTTTATTTTTGTATCTGGTAAGAAACTATAGATCAATATTTTTGTGTTCATTTTTTAATATAACTTCTCACAAATTATGTCTAAATTTTCACGAAATTGATACCTCTTACAAATAACTAGACAGATCCTTGATTATTTCAACTAAACTATACAAAGTACTTTGTAATATATATCCCTTAAAGTACTTAATTATTTTTTTATCATTCAATGAAACTTTCGATTAATGATATAATTTAATGAAATTTAATACTTATAAGTAAAATAATGGTTTTGATGTTACATTTTAAAAATTATAAGGTTATATCATACGAATAAAATACAATACTTTTCTGGTAAGAGTTCAGCAAACGTCACCTAAAAAACACACCTCAATTTTAATTTTTGAACATATTTTATAACAATTATAATCACTCAAATACTTATTATTATACATCATAAAAAGTCCCACTCATACACTTGAATTTATTTAAATTCAATTGAAAATGGAATAAGAACTAAAAAAAATTAAAAATACAGTAGAAATGGACATGTTTAAAAATAACTTCAAACAGTATTTGACATACATACTAGTAATTAGAACTTAAGTGGTTTTGTTAAACAAGTACTATTATAATGAATAACACATTTTGAATAATAAAGCTTTAGAAAAATTCTGTAATTATTTCAATCATTTAACTCAGTCGTCCACTTTTTTTATTCAATTCAAAATCAAAATAAACAGAAATTCCGTTTTTGCCAGATTCTAAGTACACAAAAAAAAAAAATCATTTTTCAGTTTAAAATAGTGATTTTCCCATCGCATATACGTAACAAACTGTTTCGATAGTATTTTAACTACCTTTAATAAGCTTTAAAAACATAAACTGAAACAACTTGAAATTCGCTTTCAATGGTTTCAACAGCAAATGGGGAAGGAAACAGCAGAAAACGTAGACTTTTCCATATTTGTAATGGCAACATGCTTTGTTTATTATTATTGTAGGTGAACTTATTTTGCCCTTAGAAATAAGAACTGAATTGTTAAATGTTATAAGTCCTTTTATTTAACTAAAAGGCATCAAGATGAGAAAGGAAGCTTTTACAGTTGAGTTTTATGATTTTCAAAAAAGTCCAGATGGACATGATTGTCTCGAAAAAACGTATTATTTTACTAAATATGCTGGGATATTCGGTAAATGATTTATCAAATTAACCACTGACCATTCACGTCTGTTGAATTCAATTTATATTTAATATTTACTTTTTTCAACAATTACAGGTGCTGTGTTTTCTTTCTATGAAGCTGCCTTATTTTCTAAGCCGACTACTGTGTATGGGACCTTAGCAAGATTTGGACGTTTCACATTACCTTTTGGTGAGGAGTGCAAAATTTTTTAAGTACAACAAAGTATTATTTATATGGTTATTTATACCTGATATATAATATTATTTATATCTGATCATGAACGAAATTTTTGTCTCATTAACATTGGTTTTTAATTATTTAGAAATTAAATTTTATTTGTAGAGTATACTTTTGAAGGATTAAATATTCCTATGTGTTCTTAATTTGAATAAAGCCTTTTGATCTATAATTCATATTGAAAAAAGATGAATCATCATACCGTTCTAGATTGGGGGATATTTCCGTATCCTGATCAGTGGTAGAATGATGTAACTTCCGGGCGAGAAACTGTAAAAAAAAATCACAGAACGGGTCCAACTCAAAAGGTTTAACTCGTAGCTACCCCAGGCAAACATCTACTTGTTTTTTTAAGAAAAGAATTGATATTTTGAAGTCTCTTTGGCACTTAGTAGTTTGTTCCGCAGATCTAAAATGCAGAAATATCCCTCTGGATTGTATTTTTTTTTAATCCAAGTTTAGAGAAACATAAGTAATTAAAGATTTCAGCACATTTTAACCCATATAGGATGTTCCTTTTCAGTTATGGAACAATTATTATATTTTTATCTTCTTTTTTTTTTTTAGTAAATATGAAATAAACTGTGTGACAAAGTGCATTGTATACATAATGGAAAAATACCATAAAATCTGTTTTTTAAAAGCGATGAAAATTTTAAAAATTAAGATTGTATTTTAGTAAAAAAAAAAAAAAGGACTTGCATATATTATCTTGCTTCTTAAGTATCTTCTTGCTTTGAGTCTATAAGGCAAGAAGAAAATGTCAAAATATAAATTTTTATTCTAATAAGGCTACTATTTCCTCTTTTTTTAAAAGAAAAATTAAACTAGTAATGTGTAAATTAATTGAAAAAAAGATCTTATATTAGCAATTTTTAAAGTATTTAAATAGTCAAAAACTTAATAGGAAAAAAAATATTTTTATTCATAAAACATGTTAAATTGTTATAAATTTTTTTAAATTGTATTCTCAACATCTTATTATTATTTTTCAGCTGGTATGGGATTTGTATTTGGTTCCTCAGTATGCGTTCTTGCTCATTTGAGGAAGAAAAATGATGTACCTAATCATGTAATTGCTGGTGCATTAGCTGGATCTATTTGGGGATTTAAATGTAAGTAAATATTTTGTCTTTTTGTCACAAGTTCTTTGGAAAATGTTATTTTCTGACAAATGCAGGTTTTTGCTTGAAAAATATTGTATAAATATATATCAATTGTGGTCTAAAACAGGTTTCTAATATTTAGAAATGAATGTTTACTTTTACTAAATAAACAAGTATTTTTCTGATAAAAAGAATAAAATGATAAAATATTAAAATTTTTTAAACGAATTAAAGACAAAAAAAATTCCAAATTTTTTTTTAATTTTTGTTTTACATTTAAGCTAACTTTTTTTAATCAATTATCTGAATTAGTTGAACCTTGATTTCTATGAACCTTTTTAATGAAAAAAAAGTATTACAGTAGTACAAACAAAACTTGAAGAAAGCCTTATAAAGCTTTCTAAGAAATATAAATCAATGACTGAATAGGAAAATGCTAACTGAATTTGGAAAAATCTTGCAAAGCAAGTGAATTAGCTTTTTGTGGAATTAAAAAAAAGAAATACTTATAATCATTTTCCCCCTGTTATAATAATAGTAATTTATAAGTACATCCTTAAAAACATCATAATTACGTTTTTCTTTTCTTTTTCCATTGGTTTCAGATATCTTGTTCTATTGCAATAGATTTTTTTTTAAATTTTCCTCTTTTCTTCAATTTGACTAATTCTAAAATAAAATGATCTAATGTAAATAATGTATAAACATAAGTAAGTCTCATAGACTTGTTTTATGTATAGTTTTGATTACATTTGGTGTGAGTCTTGGTCATAAGTGTTCACTAATAAAATATTTTAATCACCAGTTTACCAATTTAATATGACCATGTAAAAGATTTGCCACAAATTTATGATATTAACTGTCTTTATAATAGCAAAATATGTTTAGTTAATGACTTCTCTTTTATCACAAATAAATTTTAGATCATGTGTATATACCAGGGTTGGCAAGATTTTGCCGCAGGTGGAAAAAACCATGGTAAATACCGGTAAAAACCGTCCTGGCAAAAACAGGTTTTTGCCAAGCAAAGTGGCAAAAAGTGGCAAAAACCTATATTTTCCAAGATGAGAGGACAAAAACACATTTTTGAGACAAAATTATTCCTAAAATTGAAATATATACTATG
>NC_092204.1:51528100-51566955 GCF_043381705.1 Parasteatoda tepidariorum
AAAAAAAAAAAAACCGCGAACTGAAACTTCAAAGTAAGCTAACAAACTACTATTTTAAATATGTAGATTAATGAAAAAAATAAATGTTTTGGTAAGAATCTTTTCCTTTATTTTTCTTTCCGTTTATTGCTTCTTTCCTTTAAGACTGTAGCGCAACTAGAAATTTTTTGCTGGTTGGGGGGGATAGTTATCATTAAATTAAGAAAAGTATTTAATTAAATTAATTAAAGTAAGTAAGTATTAATTAAATTTTATGTAAACTCAATAATTTGACCTCCCAACCCCCCACCCCTCTTCTGGTTGCAAGCCTGCCTTAAGGACCCGTTTATTACGAGCACTCGGATTTAACGAGTACATGTTACGGTCCCTTTGTGCTCGTTATAAACGAGTTCGACTGTAGTAGGTTATTGTCATTTTATAAATTGCACACAATATAGTACTGTGCTGCTGATAATGTCAACCTTGTATCAAAAGTTACCTCAAGATAGAATTGAGTGAACATGTTTTATATACTAGTAAATAGGAATTGAATAAATGTTAAGGTTTCTACTCTTCGTGACATTCCCTCCAGAATTTTATCTGTGATAGAATTCGATGAACAGATACCGCTAGTTGACTCATTCCTGTTTTGCGAGAGGTCAGGAGAGCTGTATTAAGGTTACTGTGCTTTGAGTGCTGGTTGTGAGACCCGTATTAAGATCACGGCTGTGGGTGCAGCAGTCGAGTGTGCACAGGTCCTCGTTGTGTATGATTGAGACTGAGTAGCAACAGCATGAGGAGGACAATGTCACAGTCACAAATAGCAAGTCAATTGTTCCATCCATCCTAGGTGTATTCCTATTGGTGTTTCTGTCAAGGTGACATCATCTATCAAAAGGTACCTCAAGATGGAATCGAGTTAGCATGTCTTATTTACTAGTGAATGGGAAATGAATAATTTCAGTAGTGGTGACTCTACTATGCACACATGAGACATCTTGAAAAAAAATTTTTTTTTATGAAATTAATTTCATTTAATGTCTATTTATTGAATGAAATTTAATTTGTCATCCAATTAGAATGAATTATTATTGGATAAAAAATATCTTCTGATTGAATAGCTATTTTCTTAAATTAATGAATTAAGCATATTAATTTCTTTTTATGAAAGAATGCAATATTTGACAAATTATCGTTATTTTCTGTTTTTATTTCATGTAAAAAAATTTTTTTCCTTTCTTTTGTTCTTGTAATCATTGGTAATATTTGTTCATGTGCTAAAATCTATACAGGTTTAAAATACTTTTCTCGTTAATAAAAACCTAATTTCTTCGTTTCTGTGCAATTTAACATACCAACAGTGCAAAGAAATTTATTTCTCAGGTTTTGCACCCAAGAAAATATTTATTTCAGTACAAAAATAATCGTGTATGCTGCTCTATTTTATTTCATTTTTTTTTGTATTTTGTGAATATAATTTAGAAATTTTCTCGAAGAAATTCTCCGATTTAACTTTTTGAAACCACTCATTTTGGACGAAAATATTTACGCACACATTTGTAAATTTTTAAGTGTAAATATCTATTCTCTGGTGGTTGCAGCAGACAAACCTCAATTTTCTCATTGAATATTTTGTGTGACGAAAATTTGACTTTAGCCACACATGTGCTATACACATATGTAAAATGCAAATTGAATAAAGTATATTATATTTTTATTTTAAAAGTATATTATATTATATTTTTAATATATTATATTTAAAGTATATTATATTATATTTTTAATATATTATATTATATTTAAAGTATATTATATTATATTTTTAATATGTATATTTTTTTCAATAACAATATATTGAATAGTTTATGAAAAGTATATGCATTTATAAACATTTCTCATTGAGCATTTCAATTAAAAAATAAAATGATTAAATTCACGAGTACAAGAATTACGTTTTTCTGATAACTATTCTCATCGTTTATAACAGTTCTTGAAAAAAAAAACATGATTGATCTTATATATATGATTATATTATGAGGATTTTTATAAAGTTAGGTGTTTCCCCCAAAAGAAGCTCAATCATTTAGGGTCCCATAATGGGAAAAAATAAGGAACCACTAGCCTAGAGTTCTAGAAATGTGAGGCCGTGAGCAGTTGAGACACTTGTTCCCTAGCCTTACAACAGCTGTGTAAAAGAATGTTGAGAAACAGAAAAACTAAATAAACTAATTAAGATTTTTCAAATTTGTGATTTTTATTGCTAATGAACATAAATTTTTAAGTAAATTTATAAGCAAATACAAATTTTAAGCATATACATAAAATAAAAATTTTTTTAATATGCACAATAAAGTTATTTTGAAAGTTACTTTCCATAAAGTTTTTATGTGAAACAGGAATGCGCAATCATTTTTGGCCGCAAAAACTTCAAAATGCTGTTGTAGTTTTTGCGGACATTAGCCATTTTACAGATAGTGGTGATAGTAGTGTTTTGTATGAATTAAAAATGTGTAGTTAAACTTTTTCTTATAATAAAAATTATTTATATAAAAAATTTAAATGAATATACTTATTAGTTAGTTTACAAAGCAAATTATGATAAATTTCTAGGCATTCACCTGAAAAGGTAACTTAAATTTACATTTATCCTAAAAGATATCGTTCACTATTATTCAGAAAACAAAATTTGTTACTGTTAGTAATGCAGTATCATAGTAATTTGATGATTTGCTAGAATTTTCAAATAATTAGTTTTTTTATCTAATCTACTTTTTTTTCCTCTTTCAGTTTATTTATATAAATTAATGAATAATTACATTTCACTGCAAACTCTGAACCCATTGCATAAATAAATGGATCTTTCATAATAAAATTGCTACATTTTGATACTTTAAGAAAAGTTATGGACTAAATCAGTAACTTTCTGTTACTAAGCACAAGTGAAAAAAATATTGTTGCTTTTTTTCTTTTAGATTTTTAACAAAATTTTAGACAGTTCAGGGGTTAAGTTAAAAGACCTTGGGTGATACTTTTTGCATAAGCCATAGGTTGTGCATCCCTGCTGAAATATCTAAATTGTCTAATTTAGTGTTTAAATTTAATCGGTTGATTTTAATTATAATAATTTGGTAATTTGGGAATACTTTAAAACTTTTTTTAATTATTCAAGGAAATTTAATTAGAAAACTTAGAATGTAATATATTGAATGGATGCTGTTTTTTTATCGTAACTTCAATACTTCCTTCACAGTTCTCTTTCAAAGCCATCTGTCTGGTATTTTTGTTTTCAAATGTCTATGGACTTGAGATCATGAGATCTCTCTTAACCTGTTATATATTCCTTTCTCGGCTTTTGTGGACCTTGTACCATTAAACCCTACATTCAATTCAATTCAAAATATTCCTTTCTCGGTCTTTTCAGTTTTAATTGTCCATTACATATGTCTTTTTTAAAACTGTTACCAGATCTATGATGCTATGTGTCAACCATTGAATTCTTTTTGTTTTCATACAATTTATAATATCCTTCTCTTGAAAATCTAATGAATATTTATTTGTATTGGTCTTATATATATTTTAAGCCCTTCTCTGTCTGTGTCACATCTCATATGTTTTTTGTTTTTATACCTGTATGGTCGGCCATGCGACCAAGAGAAGAATTGCATCATTGAAATTGAATACATCATTACTTACGTATCTATTTAAATCCCGCAGTTAATTTTTGTATTTCTGAATAATGCTAAGAAAGGGCACAACTAGTCCCACTTTCTTCACAATTTTCACAGGGTAATTTCCTACCTTGAATTGAAATCAAAATCATTTTGTACTTTCTGTAATCTTGTTACAGAAAGTACGAAATGATTCTTTCATTATTCATTATATATATTCTTTCATTAGTCTTACCATTGCATGTAATCTGTAATAAATTATTTAAGTTTTGTGATAAATGTTATATCTTATGCTTTAATGCCCTAGATTGATCATAAAGCTGTTTTAACGGTAAGGATAGAAAATTATTTTATAAAATATTTTTTACTTAATTTCAATTATTATTTTATGCAGATATTCATCTTAAACACCTTAAAACAATAGAGTTAAAAAAAATATGTTATTACAGCATATTTTTATAAGATAAATCTTGGGTGCATTGCAGGGAAAACTGGAGATCAGTGGACGGGATATCACATATTTCACCACCAATAGATCAAGCAAAAGACTGCTTGCTGACAAAATTATTTAGCATTTTCGAATTTAGGATAGAACATATATTAATTTTCAGCAATAAAAATAATGCTTTTTATTGGTTGGAAATTCGTAAAAAAAAAAAAAAAATCTGACAGAGAAGGGGTTTAAAAACAAAATTTGCTATTCTATTTACAATTGCTAGGTTTTGTCATGTCTTTAGAGATAGAATCTTTATTTCAGTGTAATTATAGAATTGTAGTTTTTTTTCTTCATTATATTTTTTGTTCTTTAATTATAACTTTCATTATTATCAAGTTTCATAAATTTTTTTCTTCCGTTTTTATGTTTTTGTTACATATGGCACTTACCAATATCAACAAGCCTGCTTGAAATCAAGCGAATTTTTACGGCAGAAGGTGCACTTCTTGTTTTGCAGTGGCACCAAGAACAGGATTTTGCCACACACATAAGCTGCAACCCATTTCACAGGGAGAACTCATTCACACACCTTTCATCCATCTGCAGATTGTAATTTTGGCGTGAACCAGAGAGTGATCAGTATCCAGAGGTATTGTTATGGATACTTGGAGGACTTAGTGATTCCGACCGATTCAGGGTGCACCAATCATCGTTAAATACACGGTAATTCTTCGATCGGCTGGATTCGAATTCCTGTTCTCAGAAGCACGAGTTTAAGGTTCTACCAACCAGGCTATCCTGGCTCTTCCATTTTCGTTAATAAGATAATACAAAATAAGCTAGCATATAAAATAAGATTTTACTAAATAAGTATTATCTGTGTTGTGAATTCTTTACATGATTTTTTCTACATTTTTTTCCCTCGTACAGGTTCATCTTTATCTTCAGATTCTAAAGAGGGTTGAAAAATTATTTCTTTAATCCCTTGGCATCTTTGGAAAGAGAATTAGAGAGGAGTTAATTTGCTTGCTGTTCTTTTTTCTGCAACTTGTGCTAGAGTGCACACACTATTTTCCTAATTAGGTTTGTAAGTGTTACAAAGGGTAGTGCTTAAAAATTAGTCTTGCTATTCTTACATCAAAAGAAATTTTTAAGGAAATTCTCTTATGTTTCATTTTGTTGTTGAAATTTTTTTTAATATCACGCAGAAATAGAGGAAATTCGGATTATGACATCGAAAAAATAAGACTGGTAAAAGATTAAAAAAGGTGAAAATGTAAAAGACGTAGCACTTGAATATTGCCCCCGACATATCAACTGTGTATTTTTATATTGAGAAATGCCATTGGACAGAATGACTGTGTGTGTATATGTATAATTTATATGAAGTAGAATTTATCTATATATATATATTCTATTTTAAGCTTTGTATCAATTTTGCAATTAAAAAAAGCATGAATTTCTAAATACACCATTCACAATTGTATTATGCTAGAATATGCACTACTCTACTATAATTTAGTCCTAAGTTTGGGAAAAGTGTGAAATTAAGTTACCTAAAAAATTTTGCTGTAGTTGTTTTTTAAAATTGGATTTTTGTTAAGTGTGTATCAGACCGATCCAGATAACTAGCATTTTACTGTATAAACCATTGTATTTTCTTTAATTTACTTAATTTATATGTTATTTTTCAGATAATAGTGTTAGGATAGGCCACACTTGGGGTCTCTTCTTTGCAATACTAGCTGGATACATCAAATTCTTTGAGGTGAATAAGATCCCAATGCTTAATAGAGCTCCAGAATGGATAACTCAAAACCGACCCAATTTGCACTGGGGTATCAAATTGTATGATGATCCTGGCCGCCCAGACGAAGCTTAGAATACAAATCTTTTATTACTGTGAAGTGTTAGTTAGTGTTGCAATTATTAATACTAATAAATATCTGTACATAAACCCTACTTTAAGCTTGGTTATTTCATTTCCCTTTTGTTTCGTTCATTTAGAATTTATCCACTGTTCTCTGTACTCTCAAAAAACTCTTTGTGTGTGCAGACTTAATTTAATTAAGGCTGACCGGACATACTCAGTTCGTAACGCTTTTGGTCTAGTTTCTGGGTAGTGAAATGTCAGATCGAGACGCTTTTGAATTATATTATGTCACCAGACATACTTTGTTCACGATGCTGTACCGCTTAACACTTTCGTTGCATCAATGATGTGCCTTTGTGCCACCTTCTGCACTTAAAGTTCCCCTACAGCAATAAAATTGAAACAAAATGCAAATTCCTTTGAAACTTGTTTATTTTAGGTACTTTAAAGCATAACAATCAATTGCAATCCATAACCATATTCACTAATACAACAATAGAGCACATTGAGCATTTCTCTAAGATGAGCTATCTTGTTAAAATAGATAATGATATAGCAGTAGATGATATGATAGTGAAGAGAAATATGAATTAAAACAGAAAATAATAACGAGATAATTTCTGTGCATATAAGATATTACTACATTTATGGATTTCATTAAATATTGCCTGATGTACTAAAAACAAATTAAATACTCTTTTATTGATTCTATTATTATTAAATAGATCCACATTCGGTTGGTGATACTTTTGGACAATTCCTCAGAAAGTGAATGAATTTGTTTCTTCAAATTAAATTGACATATTCTGTATCATTTTGTAGTTAAAAATAGAAATAAAACTGAATTGGAAGAACTCTTCATATTTCTCTATAATTTTTTTAATGCTAATTTTCAAATACCAATTCCTATAGTAATTTTGTTAAAGTATTATTTTTTACAGTATTTGTAAGTATTATTTTGTCAGTTAATATTAAAAAAATGATTAAAACAGTGTACTTACTACTATGATAAAGTCAATTTAATTGTTTATTGAAATGTAACAAGAGTAACCAGATACTCTTAAATTAGAAATATATAATAGATCATAAATTAGAAATATATTTATCTAAAACAAAAAATATCAATGTGCATGCGTTGCTTGTCTGTATTTATACAATGGCCAAAGATTTGAAACTGATTCATAAAATTTATCTACTGTTATTCTCAATTTAATTTTGTAACAAGAGTAATTTTTAAGTTTTTGTAGCAAGTGTAATCTCAAATGTTTTTTGTTTATTGAATTATGTTCATCCCTTTAATTCAACTACAAGAATATTAAAATTTGAATAAAATTGCTAAACTAAAATTCAGAATAAAATTAATTCCACTTCTCATCAACTTAACAAAAATTATAGATCAGAATAACACATGCTTGCTTCAGATAATAATTTTATAGAAATTCTATATGCTTATAACAAATTTGGAAGCATCAAACTTATTAAATTTAGCAAGTATCATGTATAAAAACGAAACGTAACAACTTATGTAACTTTTGATGTAGTGATTGTATCTTTACGCACTAAAACTGAATCGTTTTAAGAGGTGACCCCAAATATGCTATCTACTTAGTGCAGATGATATTTTAAGTTTAGAGATCAGACACAAAAACTTCCCTTCTCTGAATCCTGGTTTTGGCATGTCTTTAGAGAAAAATTTCATTAAGTGCTTTTTTTTCTTATTGCTCTGCCTTTCATTGAGACTTTATGAAGTCATAATTAAATAATACATGGGAAATTTTTAATAGGCTGAAGATGCAAAATATTTTTAAAGATATGGCTAATGCCCTTATTAAAAAATTTTTTTTGTCTTTTCAATTTCATCTTTCTAGCTTATTCTTACTTAAGAATTTTTCTAATTTGTTATTAAATTACTTTTTCTAGATTGAGAGTAATTTATGGCATTTACCACTAGATGTCACCACTATATCAAATCAGGGACTGAAATAGTAAAAGAAACATTTTTGCGATTTCTTTACGCATAATCTCTTTTCTGTATTTTCTTTCATTTCGTGACAAATGATTTTGTTTTTTTATTTTACGATTAAAAAGAACCTCAAGCAGAAAAAAAGCACTAAATTGGAAAGTGCACCAAAAGAACTCTTAAATTTATACTATTATATCTAGTATCTACACAGTGTGTTCCTCATTAACTGCCCTTGTTATATATTTTTAGAATTCTTGCTAAAAGCAAAGTTAAGAAAAAGTAACTACATTATGAATCGGATATTAATATTTAAATAATCTAGCGAATTACTACAGTGGACTGCAGGACTTAAAACATCAGGTCCTGCTTGATTGACGTAGGATTAATTTAAAGGTGATTATTAGTAACAGCAGCATCCCCAGTTTCAGCATGCAATCAAATTCAAATTGGTTTCATATATATATATTTAATCACGACTTCCTTACTAGTGATTTAACGGATTTCTACTAAATTTTTGTTTTGAATATTAATGAATTTATGTAAAATGTATACCACTCCGAACGTGTCTTTATTTTTTTTATTTTGAAAATTTATATTAATGCCATTATTATGGAACACTCTGTATATTCATTATACGCTATTACAAATTTCCAATTCAATTTAACTTTTTAATAGAAGTTGTTCCAATGCTGTATTGTTTGGTCTCGTAAAATGTGAATGAATTATTAATGGATTTTAGGGTACGATTTCGTTTCGAGGGGACGTCAAAAATTAATTACCACAATACCTATATCAGCAGTGGCGTACGCAAGGGAGGGGTTTAGGGGTTTAAACACCCCCCTTGAGCTCAGACAAAATGGCAAAAATCAAAATTTTAGTAGAAATTATGCGAGCTATTATTTTTTAAGACTATATATTTTTATTTGCCTTATGCCTACTTTTTTTTTCTCACGGTATTTCTCAGAATACTGAAAAAAACATTTACTTTAATAGGGTTGTACTTTTGAACCCAAATTCATGTGATACTGTTACGGACTGGTTCCTTTCTGTCCTGCCAGTATAGTTTTCGAGACTGGCTGTCATTCGCGAGGTCTTTACGCGATGATTCTGGAATCCTAGACGTTCTGTCTTCTTTGAGACAATTCGAGAATTTTGGAGATGAAGTGAAAAATTATATAAAAGGGGGAACGGTGTACAGTGGAGTTAGTCAGACTAAGAATTATCTCTGCCGCTTGTCTTTCGGAGCTTGTCGCTAAATCTGTTTTGATTTGTTTCAACAAGAAGTTCATTCAATCGCCGAACCCGTCGTCGCCACTATTTCGACTAGTGAAGAAATCTGTAACAATACCATTGGAGATAACAATTTTTAATTATTCTGAGAAAAAATCACGACCTAAAATTAGTGAGGTCGCAGAATCTAGTACCAATGTAAGTTTTTCTGTTGTACAGAAATGTGATACTTCCGTTGAAGAAAACGTTTCTAGCATAACAAAATCTGATGAATGTGAAAGTGGCCCTCAAAGTGTTACTTTCCACCCATATGACATTGGACTTTTTATAGAAGATATTACATTATGTTCTTAAACTTAAAAAATCAAATCAAAATTTAACTAAACAATGTTGTCTAAATAAAAAGTCAAAATTGTGTAGCTGTCTAAATTAGGGAAATAATAGTGCTTTATTACAGACTCGAATTTCTTTTAGTAGTTTCAGAAAATTATGAACACCCCCCTTGAAAAAATTCTGCGTACACCACTGTATATCAGTATACTATATTACGTACCTGTACGAGAATTAAGCAAGCACTACTGGTTTCAATAATAGGTGATTTTTTTGGGACTTGCGTATTATCCCGTTGACCATTTTCATAAAATCTGAAAATAAATTCGGAAGTAGTTCAAATTAAAATATTTACACATTTTTTGCGTGCAATAAGTAATCAAATAAAATCTGTATTAAATAGCAAAATTTAAAGGAGAAAAGCTATTTATTCGTTTAAGAGAAACGTAAAAAATCAGCATGAAAATTTTTTTTTTAGCAATTCGAATGTGAAATCGAAAAATAATTTGTTGTTCGTCCTTATTCAAAAATCGTCTGCACATCACTCAAAAAGGAGGGCTGCAAAAGGAAGAAAAATTGTACAGCAGCCATTTCTTTATTAAATCTCCATGGGAAAAATAATTTTTACAGTTCATTACTTATATGAAAAAGAATCGTTTTCAGAATTTTGATTTATTTCATGGCACTCTGAAACATGTTTAATTATGTATATATATATATTTTCTTTTATTAGTTTTTTCTTCCTTGTTTGTTATAAATATTAATTTATTATTTTAAGATTTGTTTAAATATGTATGCGTCCTTGTATCCTTTAACTTTTTCAGCATATAATTTGAACATATATTTTAACGAAATAAATTTTTTTTTTAAGGAAATACAATGTGGTTTTAAAGTAAAAATTCTAGCATTTAACAAGCAATTTAAAGCAGTTATTATAGCGAGTTTTAAAATTTAAAATTTGTTTTAAATATTTGTTGAGATTTGTTGAGTTATTTAAGTATTTGTTGAGATAATTTATTTTTAAATATTTGTGGAGATCTGAACCAAATTTTAACTAACTAAAATCGTCGATTTTGTACAGGCCTTTGAGTGATGGAATCACTTCGGGTGCATCCATGAAATACAAAATTTTAATTTTATATTGAAGCAAATATTATTTATCTCACGGTTTTAAGCTATTAAAAATTCATGTTTTATTTAAGTTTATCCCACATAAAACATAGAAATAACCTTTAGGTTAGAAATGAAAAACATTTCAATTGTGCCGATTTCCTGTCCAATCGATTTAACCAAATACAATGCAGGGCAGGCGTTTAGTATAATGTGATATTTAGATGCGTTAAATAACCCAATAAGATCCATCAAATAGGTTAAACATATTTTGAAGATAAATGGGTAGATGTTTAAATAAGATTAATCAATTGGCTTCAATCTTATTTAAACATCTGTCGTGTAATTCAACAAAGCTGTACTCTTGCACACCGTATCTGATTATATTCGAATTTATTCTCCCCATTGTGACATTTTATGTTCAGAAGTATTAAATAACCTCCAAACGTAATTTGGGTTTCAGAAGTGGAAAAATATACTAAGTGTTCGCGAAATATTAATTTAAATTAGTGAAAAAGTATTTGTGTAACAACGGGATATCTGTAAGTGGGTAGTGTGGGTATCTCGATTCTGAGTGGTTGTTGACACGTGGCATTTGTTTACTTTAGCAACTGTTCTTTCCTTTCTATTTCGAGTAAGCCAATCCCGCCAAGTATCAATTCTCTTCAGTGACACATTCTATATTCTTTCACAAATATTTCACTATATATTTCTTACTTAACATAAAGACAGGCACAATGCCGTGTAGAACAAAAACAAACTATTTATGTATCGAAGTTGCCAGGTATCCAAAACAAAAATATATCATAGTTACAATAAATGTAAAAACAAATAATAAATCTAAGTAAACGATGTCGAAGATGAAGAATTATATTTCAACAAATTTGACGTGCGATAGGGCTTTGTGTTAACTTCACTTTAATTAACATTCTAACTTATATGGTGAAACTCAGCTCATCTTTAACACGGCATTTTGCTAATGAACGATCAGCTGACTTCATAGACCACATGTGTGGGTAACTACGATCTTCTTCTTGAAGTGCAAGTATCCAATTGATCTGACATGATCTGAAGTTTTCGTCTTTAAATACAGTCGGATCCTGTTATAGTGAACCGTTTTTGGACCTAGCAATAAGTTCAATATAAAAGTTGGTTCGCTATATCCGAAATCTTTAAAAAAATGTTGTTTTTTTTAGCATATTGCAGTAGTATTGTTGGGAAAAGTGATTTCAATGGTATATAACTTGTTTTAGAAATAATTAGCTAACGCAATATGTTGAGTCCCTCTGAAACTAAGTTTGCTTACAGCGAATTTCTCCTTATAACGATTTTTTATGGGAACTTAATAACATTAAACAAATAACATTAGAAATATTCTCCATATAACGAAGTGGCTGTTTCCCTATACCAAATTTTAGATGTTTATTTTTTTTTATATTCGTTATTATTATTTTTTTATTTATTATTTTTTCTTTCTTCTTTATTGTACTGTTATACATTTTCGAAATTAAATAGAATAAAAATTGTATTGCATTTATTTCAATAAGCAAAAAGGGAATTTGAGTTCATTATAAACGTAGTAACAAATTTAACTATAAGCGTATGAAACAACACTAGTTAAATTACAGTTCGAACGGGTCCACTATAAACCTTCACTACAACAGAATGTTCACCAAATACCGGGTTCATCATACCGGGGTTGTACTATATATATATGTATTTGGAATTATTATTATTTGTGACAGTTTTTCTGTGAATCATCTTCTCAAATTAAGAAGAAAATAATTTTCAAATGAAGATAGGATATACTTCGTGAAGCGAATGAGTAGAGCAGAACAATGTGCATAGAGCACAAATAGAGGCTCGAAAATGGACATACTATAGTTTCGGTTCAATAAATAAGAACATTTATCAGTGTCGAAACATAAAATAAGTAAAAATACGTATAATAACTTGTAAAGATACGAACATGTAGAAATAAAGTTAAAACACTTTTTTTCCTTATTGTAATGTCTGTGTATAGTTGTAAATTGTAAAACGACGGACCAGGTAAAATTAATTACCAAAATAAAAAAAGAGAAAGAAAAAAATATATTGTAAAATTTAAACCCTGACAAATTAAGAATCTTAAGAACATTTATTCTGCAAATAATATATTGAACAATTAACAATACTGGATAATAATTGATTTCACAAAATATAAACTTGAATTGAAATTTTTAACAGTAAACAAGTTGAAAATAAGATAGCAGCAAATTATTTAGTTAATTAAACATGAAAACGATTTCAGACAGTTCAGCACAACTAATGACAACAAAACATAAAAACGACTCACCTCGTAAATTAATATAGCTAATAGCTATCGATAAATAACAATTTTGAATGTATCATCGTAATATCTTTGGGAGCTGGTCCCGAAAAGAAAATTATAACCATCTACAACACATCGAATTCGTAATAATTTGCTCCGTGACGAAAAACAAAGTAAAAGTAAAGGTTCGAAAATGAAACTTACTACTGCGCAGACTCAAACAAAAATTGTGCTGACATCTCTGAATTTGAATTAAACAAAATAAAATGATATATGATGAATTGATGCTGCTAGCGTTTAAAGTTACAATTAAGAATTAAAAAATACTATATTCAGATTGAAAATTAAATAGCAATGAATAATAAATTTTTTAAAACTAAACAGTCTGGTTGCTTTAATACCTGGCATCTTGCCTTCCAACGAGATAACCCGGGTTCGAATCTTACCGATACCTGGTCGACACGAGTTCCTCACCTGGCTCTCACCGACCACAGCGCTGATGCAAAATATCTTCAGTGGTAGACGGATCATGGGCTTGAGTCCTCTTTCCGTTCAGGCTAACCGTGAGAGGTTTTCCTCTCCATGTAAGCAAATACAGATAAGTTCCATCAAAAAGTCCTAAACAAAGGGCAAATTTCTCCCAATGCTTGATCCAGTAGTTCTTTTGTCTTCTGGATTAGGTTCAAAATTACAAGCCTACGGCGTTGAACATTGGCAGTCGTAAACTCAAAATTGGGTCGCCTGTTCAATGACAGTTAAAAAAAAAAGGATATTTATTTTAATTCCATTTGTTTGTTTATGTGTCTTTTTCATATACTTGAAAAAAAGAGGTGTATGTTTAAATATATTTCCGGTCCTAACTTTTTTCGGAACATCTTTTTCTGGGAGGATGATATTTGCGGCAAAAGTCGAAATTAAAGGCTTGGGGATAACATTTGACCGGTGGGAGTTAATGTGGGTAGATCATTGAACTCACCTTTTTAATTCAGGATTGGTTAAAGCTATTTTAGTTTTGATTATATCGTTACTCCTAATTGAAGATAAGGTTTTAATTTTTATGGAGGTGGGTTTTTGAAGGACAATAAAAAAATTTAATTAATTAATAATTATTCGTGGAGTGTGAAAGAGAAGTTGAAGAAGAGATGAAAGATAGTTCAGTTAGTAAAAATGTGAAAGTTAGAAGAGGTTGCAGATGCAGAGTTTAACATAAATTAAGAAAGAGATTTGAATTTAAACTGAGGTAAAGAATTTAAATGAATATGAAAATACATAAAAAAGAAAAAAAATTCAGATATGATAGTTAAGGATATGGTAATTGAATATTTTTCCAATTCAATTTCGCTGTATGTTTGTTCTTCAAAAATTATTATTCATTTAGTGTAAATATATAATTTGGTTTTGAAACCTTTACTTTTATATTGATTCTCTTAAGCAGATTTAAAATAAGAGTTTATAAATTTGCGAAGTTTAATCTTGTGCGTAGTCTTTTTTTTAAACCAATATTCTTAGAGGCTATGCAAATATAGATAGATTTTCCTGTTTATCAATCTTACAAAAATGTATAAAAATTTAAAAAAAGATAATAACAAATATCAATAGAATTATTTTGAGCCGCGATGGCTCAGGGGATAGAGCGTTCGCCTCCCAGTGAAGTGAACCGGGGTTCGACCCTGGCGATGGCTGGTCGATACGAATTCCGCATCCGGCTTGAACCAACCACAGTAATGACGCGAAATATCCTCAGTGGTAGACGGATCATGGGTTAGAGTCTCCTTGCCGTCAGGCTAACCGTGGCTGGTTCTCGTGGTTCTTTCCATGTAACGCAAAAGCGGATTAGTACCATCAAAAAAAAAAATCCTCGACGAAGGCAAATTTCTCCCAATACTTGATCCAATTGTTCCCTTGTCTTCTGGATTGGGTTCAAAATTACAAGGATTCGTAGTTGAGCATTAGTAGTCGTAAACCCAAAAATTGGATCAGCTGTTCAATGACGGTTATAAAATAAAATAAAAATAGAATTATTTTAATGACAGATGTCAAAAATCGAACGTTTTGTTTATTTCTGAAATCTTACAAGTTTTAACCAAGACAACGGAAGCGTTAGCAGTCGAATCCTGTATTACTGAAGTCTATTGAACTAAAGAAATAACTTCGTAATAACGAAAGTTCGTTATGCGAATCTTACAAATTTAACAGCTACTCTCACCCAGATAAAGAAAACTTATTACAGCATATTTCAGTACTAAATATGTACTTGTATATCAACTTATTTATATTCTATATGAGAAAATAGTATGGCAATATTTAGAAATCACCAAACTATTAAAATAAAATCCCTGGTCGCGAATAACAGGTGACTGAAATATTTCTTGTTTATTTGATTCTTCGTAAAAATATAATTTTAAAAAAATGAAATTTAAAAAATATTAACTTTAAAAAACTAAAAAGAACTAGCGAATCAATTTCATATCTGATTTTAAAACCTAATTAGTCAGAATATCTAGGGGGCAAAATTGACTTCAACAATTTCTTTCTTTCCTTCAAATTTTTTCTTAACTTTTCAAGAATTTTAATGCATTGTGCAAGAAGGTCAATATTTCAATTTCATTTTAAACTTAAGTTTTTCTCAAAAATGAAATACATGTTATTTCGGTAGCATTTTCAAAATATAACAGATATATTTTATGATAGCAAATGAAATTAGGTTTAGCATTCTTATTTTTTCTTCTTCCTATGATTAGAATCTTATTTGAAGGTTCGAGGTACATAATAGTATTACCAGTGTCAAAATTTGTGAGAGCAGACGAGAATCAATCATTCGCACAATGTAATGGGGAAAAAAATCCTCTTAAAAATTTTTTTTTTTTTTTTCGTTTTTGTTGACGGAGGAAAAAAAAGATATCAGCTGTATTCGCGAACGTAACGACAAGGGGAGGTATTATTTGAGACGAATGACTGCTAGCAGAACAACATGATCATCAGTTGCACTGGAGATTTCTTCAGTGTAGCACGGCAAATTTAATTCTTTATTGTGGCTTATTAAATTTAAAAAAGAAAAATGGTTGTTATTCTTTCTTATGCAAGCAAAAACAAAATAGAATCTCTTTTTTAGAAAGAACATCCAAACCGCATCGGAAAATATTTGTAAATAAACAGAAGAAAAAAAATATGTATCTTATCTTCTTATTAGAGTGAAAACCAAGTGATTGCGAAATCGTTCTACTAAATTTAATGATCTAGTATGAAAGGTCTATTTAAACTTTACATTCCATACTTTTCAGAATCCTTAAAATATGCAAAAAGTATACAGAAACACATAAGGTTTTATAATTTAATTTTGCAAAAAAAAATTTTTTTTGGCAACAATTTTCATCAAAAAATGTAAAGTTTCAATAAAAAATCATTATTTATAAACTAAAAACCGTAAAATAAGGAATGTTCACGATAAAAAGTAACGATTCTAAAAATTCCTCGTATGGAAATTAAAAACTTTCATGTATATGTACTTAATGGAGTTGAAGTAAAAGAAATAACCAACTGATAACAACGAATTTCAAAAACTCAGGTGCAAATGATACAAGAAAACGATAAACTTGTCATCCAATGGATAGCTAATATTAATGCTGCAAAGGTAAGCTGAGCGTTGCCCTTTTCTGGCATTTAAGAAGGAAAAAAAATGAAGGGTACTAGAAAAGTAATTCTGTATGTCATGCTTCATATGTGTTTCAGTATTCATGTCATCTTTAATAGGTCTTTTAATCAGTTAATTTCGTTTTAGCTTTTTATGATTATGCGCTTAACCCTAAAAGCAGCTTTAGTGAAGGTATTAGAGAATTTCCCTTTCTTTTCTTTTAGGAAGTAAAAAAAATATTATTTTCTTGCCAATTATGAAACAGATGATCAATGAAATATATTTGACTTTTTATAAAACTGAGGGCCACATAGGAATGCGGTGGTAATAATTGTCTTTAACAGGAAGCCCAAGATTTGGTGTTCATCTTAAACGACTCTTTTCTACGAGAAATATAATTTATAACCAACCTCACCTGTCAGGGGACTGATTACTTCAGCTTCTGCGGAGTTCAGGTATCTTCTAAAGTGATAAATGTCCCATTGCCAACTCTAAAATGAAATTTACGAGCTAAATGAAACGAAAATGTAACAGACGACAATGACAAGTGAGTAAAATAGTGTTCGACAGTTGTGAAAGAACTTGTTCCAGGTAACTGAGCTCTGCTGGGGGGTGATAGCACACAATTAAATAAAATATATTTTAAAATAATTTTTTCAAACTCTCGTTAACTGTCTTAACTGGTGAAAAAAGACACAATAGTAAAATTTTAAAATTAATACAATTAAATGGTGTTGACTTAAACCTTAAAACTTTTGTTTGAATTTAAAAGCATATTTATGTCCAAAAATTATTTTGCTAGTTCAATTCGATTCGAACGAGAATCTTATTGTAAGTTTTAGAATATTTGTAATGTTTTTTAGACGCTGAGTGTTTAGACGGAGCCACTGTATATATTGAAATTAAGATACAAAATGCAAAGTGGAAAAATAAAGTATAAGAGCTCGGCGAGTTCAGATCGCCAAGTAGTTTTAAAAGAAATCTGTGAGCAGTTCCAAGGGTTGGCGGGAGACAGAGTGCAGGGGTCGACGATCCCCAGTTAAATAAATATAATATAAAACAACACAATAAATAAAAAAATAAAGGTTTTGAGCTATTTAAGAACCATTTAAGAACTATACGTTTTAAGACATCGACAGACTGGATCATATTGCCTCCATCAAAAAGTTTTACACAAATTCTGTGTAACCACACAGTTTGGCCTGTCGAGGACTTTCCACTTGAAATTTTGAAGAAGATTATGTCTCCATTTTTAGCCAGCGTGGCCAAACTTCCACTTTCAAAAAAGAACATTGTTTCACATCGTCTTGATTTGATAGATTGTCAGAAGTATATTAACGTTTCCTGAGCATTCACTGTGCAATGTTCTATAATACTGTTCACAAATAGTATTTCTAATAAAAGAAAGATGGCAGCTTCTGTGTCCTCCTCACAACAGCACTGTGATGCGAGTTACATTTGTTGGGGTTTCTAGATGAAATTATAGGTGGACCTGAATGTTTTCGCTGGTGAAAATAGTAGAATAAATTGGCGCTTTAATTTGAAATGGTGGTACCACGCTTCATTATCAATGTCCAGCACTTTTATAGTAACGCTTATCTTTCCAAGCACTTGCTAAGTATACTGTCGACGCATCGTGTATGCTTGCTAAGTAAGTTTTGAAGACTTGGCCAGTGCCTGATTACTCATCTTCCTTTTATTTGTGCCAGCCATCACATCTTTTTGCTCACTAATTTTTCCCTTCTCAAGAGTCGAACTAATTTTCATAACATTCACTAACATTTGAGAGAATCTGCTTTTCTACCCTTAGGTAAACTTCCACTTAAATGCTGGCTGCTGTAATCTCTACTCTGTCAGTAATAATAACGAGCTTGTGTAGTTTGGATCTAGTTAAGCGGAAGGTATTAGATAAGTGGAATATTATTATCGGAATATTATTAGATATTAATTTTTTTAGATCATAACTAATAATTTTTCTTAAGTTTCACTTATGAGAGTCATGTGTGAGCTTTTAGCTTTCTATTTATTTAACGCCCTTGAACACTCGGAAATTAAAAATTAAGCTAAAAATATGAGTTGAAATATTTAAATTTTTTTTTATTTTTTTTGCCTACTTTAGATGCTTAAATATTGCATAAATAATTCTTACCTCTTAGAATTTTGCTTATTGCATTATAATAGACTGATAAAAATTAAAAAAAAAAAACTATTGAATTATTGCAGAAATAAATAAAAGCAATATACTGCAAAATTTTAGGAGAGTAATTAAATCATTAAATTATAGGAGAATAATTGCGTACTTAAAGGAAAAATTATTTTTTTAAAAATAATATTCTAAGGATGTTTTGTGATACTTGTGATTATTTTCAAAAGGTTAAAGAACAGTGTTTTTAAATATCGCATTGTAAATTTTGTACTTTGTTCGCAACGATAAAAAAAATATTAAATAAATAATTAGGTAGATAAAAAAACGAACAAACTTGAAACAATATTTATTTTAGAACAGCCCCAACAAATAAAATAAAATAAAATAAAATAAAATGAAAACTGTATGTGTTAGTTTCAGGAACATGTGTGTCATTTAATTTCATGTCAAATGTAAAAAAAAGAAAAAAAAAAGAAAAAAAAAACTAATTGTGAAAATAAATAAATAAATGAATAACAAAATAAAAAGTTCACTTGCTGGAAGAATTTAAAGGACTTACATCTTTTATATGACACTCAATATTTATAAGCCGCGGGAAAAGTTAACATAAAAACATTTCCCATTCTTTCAGCTGAGCTTCTAAATTACTATCAAGTGTAAGTGCGAAAAAAAAGGGGCCCTTTTTAGGGCCTCTTCGAAATTCCTTCGAGTCAAGCCATTTGACCGGCCACATCGGAAAAGAGAATAATATTCCCTTATGTTTTCCCCCTTTCTGAAAGCGTGATGTATCTGAATGAAAATAATTGCCATGCGGGGAAAAAATAAAAAAGAAGAGCAAGTTACGATTGCCATTGTCAATATTTCTTCAGGACCATGTTCTTTCTTATCCTGGGGCAGAATTTCTTTTTTGCCTTTCCAACTGTTCTGTTCTTACACAAATGAATTTATGATCAAGCATGGATCATTATTATTTTCCTGAAAGATGGAATTTTTTTTATTAAAAAAAAAAAAGTAAAGTTTTATTTTTTCGATAAACTATCTTTTTTACTGACACGTTTTAAATTTTTTTTTTTGTTTCATTTAACCCTTTGACGCGGTATTTTCATTAAGCATATTTGTAAAATTTTTCTTCACAATTTCGTATTAGTTTATATCAAAATAGGTAAAAATTATTATATTTAGCATTTTAATAATTTTTGGTTGTGAAATATAGCATCGGATACTGGTGTCCCTTTTTGCATTAAAGGTAAAATTTTCCATACATGACTCGCTTCCAAATAAAAAATTTTCCAATTTGCAATTACTTGTAGTTATTTAGATCAAAGAGAAACAGTTATTCATCATTGAAATTTCCTTTATTTACAAAATTAATTATTGGTAAGTTCTTGAATATATATAAAAAACAATTAGCTTTTATTTTTTTGATTTTATAGTTAAGAACAAATATAATTCTGAGAATCTAACAGAATTTTTTTAATAAATACTGTACTGTTTTTTTTTAATAATTAAACAGTACCAAAATATGCTTTGACTTGTAATTAGAGCGTCAGAAGAAATATAGATATAAGGGGAAGTAGTGTCCCATCTGCGCCAAAGGGTTGACTTTTTTTATTTATTTTATTTTTTTATTTTTAACTTAGATTAATACAAAGTTTTCTCATGACTGTTCGTACTCTTTAAAAGTCAAACTTTTTTAGCATTCCGTCATTATTTAAGCTTAATAAATGAATCAATAAATAAAACCATAATTTATCAAGAAAATTTTGAATGAAAATATATTATAAATATGTTGCAACTTTAATTGTGTAAATTTTTAAAAAAATTATACAATTATGTGCCTGTAAATGTTTTAAAAAAGTCATAAAAATTAAAATATTTAAAAATTCATCAGCTCAATTTTCATTCAACTGTGAAATTCATCCAACAGTTTAAAATTTAATTTACTCAAATTTCATATCACGAGCCGATATTTCATAAGACATGCAATTCATAACGAGCAATTCATCACGAACCAATATTTCATAAGAGCCATTTCATAAAGTATGCAACTAAAATTTGAATAAGTAATTCAGAATTTAAATTTATTTATTGAAAACATCCTATCATGGTGCACTGTTAAATATTAGAAATTGAAATGTTTGTAACAGAGAAATGTCGACATTAGTGAATGCTATCATTCTTCTATAAATATCAGCACATTTCTCCTTAGTCGCTTTGGTGTTGCTCTAAAATTCATTATAGACTATGTCTATTTATCATCTGACTCATTTATAGCTTTAACATAGATTCATGCGAATCCGGACATGCTAAACTCATCTTGTCAAACAGAGTGAGTAAAATGTAAGAAAGTACTATTGCCTTTAAATGGGGATGTATGTTTTTCGAAGATAATTCATCATCATCACAAATAAATAACTGAGCTCGAAAACATTTTTAGTGTTAATTCGACTTTAAAACATGATACCGAGAGTTTTTTGTATAATCCATTTAAATAGACAGGCGCCCGGTGGCTGAGTGGTAGCGCTTCGTCCTAGGTCCTGTATAGGCTAATTTTTTAATCAACTGGAACATACAGTTTTCATCTAGATCTATATTTAATTATAGTATTTGAATGACTTCTTTCAGTTGCAGTATTGAAGAATATTGCTTTCAGTTTTCATAAGCAGCTCATAATACGATATCTAAAAACTTTTCTATGGATTTAGATAAGGACTAAGAGGAGTGTAGCTTAAAACTGCTATGTTTTTAACTCATTATAGAAGTAGATTTATGCCTACTGACATTCTATTGTCGAAAATCCTGCTTTAACCCACCTAATATTTCTGTTAAAGGTATTAAATGGCTACGTAGTGTGTCTTGATAGTCAACTGAATTTTCACAAAAACGCTAAACTAGCTTGGCATTGAACCTAATGGAATCCTAAGGAATAAGAGAAGATCTACTATATTGCCTATTAAATACGTTGCTCCGCTCTTTCTTATGTTACACCAATAATAAATATTGCCATCTGAAACACTTGAATTACATTATTTTTTTCAATGCTGAACAGCATATTAATCCATTCATAACTGTGTATTTTAAGACAATCCATCTTGCACCTGTTGCTGTATTCAGTCGCATCAGTTTTACGAGTTTATCTACAAATGAGATCTTTTGAGAAACTTTTTAGATGTCATTTGTTGAAATATTTTGGTTTGTAGCTGATTATTAATTTTTTCTCTTTTCTCTTTGACCCGGCTCTCACGATTTTTCACGTCATAATTGTGGTTTGTAATTCTTAACACAAACTGAAATTTTGCATATGATTGAGCGATTTATTTAAGCTAAGATTTTTGAAGTTTTGCTAACGATAATTTAAGGTTAGAACCCCAATTAGGACATAGTTTTTTCTGCTGTTAGATTCAGAAAGTTTTTAGTTCTTGAAAAAAATATATTATCGAAGTTACCGAAGTTAACGATTCATATCTTAGTTGAATCTTTTAAAAATAATGAAATATTTCCTGTGCAATTTACAAATTTTCATTTTTCATAAATCGTTTTTTGAGTTGCAATTGACCTTTGTGATCTGTTCATGGTGAATTTTTCTATTTTTTAATATTGAAAATAAGTAAATGCCTCTTACAGATTCTCATAAAGATAAACAAAACTAATAATTTTTTTTCTTTATCTTGTTAGGTAAATCTGAAACGTGAATTTAACGAAACACACACAGTTTTGGTAAAAAAAATTTTTATTGAACATCTTTCCGTTTGCGACCAAAAATCAGCTACACTTGATATGAGTTTGTGACTAAAGGATTTATTGAAACGATTTTTTTTATTCTTTGTACAAATATACGGGGAAAATTTTTTTTTTTTTATGTCTGATTTTTTTGAGGCTGATAACAATAAAACCATGAAACGTTTGTATGAAAACTATTTTTGACTTGAATTTTCGAATTGTTTTTGTCCATTTTCCCTAGTTTGCTACTCTGAATCTATTCAAAGATTCAGATTAGCTGCAGAGGGGAAAATGCGATTTCCGCACATAATATAAAATTTATAAACTGATTCTGAATAAGTTTTTTTTTTATTGCTAATTTCAAAAATAGAAACAGTGTTTGTTTCTTATCTTGGAAAATGCGTTTTCCACATATAGAATAAAATTTGTAACGCGAATCTAAATCAAGCATTTTTCGTATCTATGATTGATGATATATATCAAATATGAAAGCAGTTTTTTTCCTGTCTTGAAAAAGGCGAATTCTACAGCTTTTCATATAGCACAAAATTTGTAAATTGATTCTAAATCACGTTTTTTTTATGTACTATATTTCAAACATAAAAATAGTCTTACAAAGTGTGAATTTCACAGTTCTATTGATAGCACAGAATTTGTAAATTGATTCTGAATAGTGTTTTTTTCCATTCATACAAAACAGGTTTCCTCCATTTTTGTAGGTTGATTTCAAATATTAAAACAGTATTTTTTCCCGACTTAAAAAAGAATGATCTCCACAGTTTTAAAGTTAGCATAAAATTTGTAAATAGATTCTGAGTCTTCATTTTTTTTTTTTTTTTTTTTTTTTTTTTTTTTTTTTTTTTTTGTAAATAGATTTCCTATTTTTGTTGATTTCATTTAAGAAAACAGTTTTTTTTTTGTCTTGATTTGCATACGGTAACTATTCTACCGTATACAAATTTTTGTATCATTTTAAAGAATAAAATTTTACAAGGCATAATTTTTTACTTTTTCATTTAATATCAATCTAATAATTTTGAAAAGTAAGGTATAAGGTATTTTTTTACTTCATTTACACGTCAAAATACAAAATTTGAGCAAAATTGGTAGAATAGTTACAGAGAAGTAGAATTTTAAATATACGATTTTTTTAAAATTTGATTTCTTAAGAACTATTCAAAAGATTTCACTCAAATTTTGTATTTCGCCATGTGAAATTAAATTGCGTAAAAAATTGTATACTTTCCAATTCAAATTTTTTTCAACTAAAGCTATGAAAAGTAACAAATATTTACTAAAATTTATTTTTTGCTTGGGATTATCTTTGGATAAACGAATTTAATTATTGTGTGCAAAAACTTTTCAATTCGCTGAAAACTTTTTCAAGGAATGGCGAAATACGCAAAAAGTAAAATTAACATTAAGGGGTCCAAATTGTGAATCGCTCTCCTGACCGAACTATGGGGACTCCCAGATTTCGTTTACCTCTCATATTTTGAGGATTAAGTTTCCGAATCCATCGTAAAAAGAAGGCATGCTTATTCAGAGAAAGTACGTTTTTGTGTCTGTTTTTGAAACTCGAAATAACGTCTGCATTAATTAATTAGTATATTTGAAGTCATCCTCGTGAACCATTAATTCTTAGTACAAGAAAATCTGATCATTAGATCAAAAGTTATTCAGAGTATTCCGATGATTTATTTATTTATTTTTTGGCGCACTGTGCTTGCTATACAAAATTTCAAAGTAATTAATATTAAATCGCAAAACTTTCCATTTTTTTTCAAAATCTGAACTTCGTAATGCATTTAAGCTTGATTGTGTCTTGTTTCCGGTATGAGAACTATTTATATCTCCATCATTGTTACAATTTTGTAATCTGTGAAGATATTTGTTGTGATTAGAATATTTGAGAGATTATGTTTGGAATAATGAGAATTCAAATAAAAGCAGGGAGTTTTCATATCGGCTGTTGACCTAGACTGTTTGTCTTGCGATAAAATTGATAGTTTTTTAGTGACTACTGTGGCTTACAATCTGAAGATAACACTCATAATGTGTTTTCTAACGGATGTTCTGAAGGCGAAATTAAGTGATTCTAAGATTCTTTTTTCCCTCCAGAATGTGGAAGATTTTTTAAGTCTAGGATATATAACAAGAATAGCTATGTCCATATCAAAATTTTGGTCGACTGGATAAATTACTGGGAGCGATTTATTGACACAAGTTTCCCAAAGTAAGCATTAATTTTTAACACAGAAAAAATAAATATAGAAATATACTAATGATATATTACTACTACTGATGAAGGCAAGACTGAAAGCCATCAAAACCAATATAGACACAGAGAAGAGTAGTACTTCAAGCTTCATCAAGCAACCAAACTGGTTTTGATCCTTTTCACCCCGCCTTCCTCGACCATGATTCTTGAGATTTCGATAATATTTTTGTTTCTCCTTCATTTAAATAATAATTTGTGACCCCCTATTTTTTAATATTATAATCGTGGCTGAACAGCCGATCGAATTTTTTGGTTTACGACTGCTAATGTTCAAATCCGTAACTTTGTAATTTTGAACCCAATCCATAAGACAAGGCAGCTCCTGCATCAAGTAGTGGGTAAATTTGCTTTTGTGGAGGACTTTTTGAGGGAACTAACCAGCATTTGCGTTACATGGCGAGGAAGAAAACGAGAACCTCCCACTGTTAGCCCGACGACAAAGGGACTCTAAGTCATGATCCATACTGCTGAGGATATTTCACGTCAGCACTGCAGTCGGTTCAAGCCAGATGCGCATTCATATCGACCAGCCATCGCCGGGATTCGAACCAGGGTTTAAGCTGAGTCTAAAAATTCATTAGCAAAAAAGCTAAAATCTGAAAAAAAGTTTTAGCAAAATGCTAAAATGCCATTAGGCTTATAAAATTACTTTATATCAAACAAGTACTGTAAGTTATCTGACAAAGAATAACTTAATGTACAAGAATATCAGAAAGAATACCTATAACAAAAAAAAAACACATTTATTATTTATCAAAACATTTTGGTTTATAATTAACAATCTTCCTTTCTTTCATGTTTGCCCATTTTACAAATGCTTCTTGAAAGTTAAATGCACTTTCAGGGCCCTCAATATTAATCATTAATAATCTAGCCATTTTTGTTGATCGCTATGCTTCATCTCGTTTGATCACGTTTTTTTCGTGAACGCTAGCGTCATGGTTCTTCTTGCGAAAGATATTTAGATTTTTTCTCCTTGTTTGATCAAGTTTTTTTCATGGATGTTAGCGTCATGGTTTTTCGTGGAAGCTTTTTTTTAAAATGGAATTTAGTAAAATCCTTTAGCAAAAATGCGAAAATGCTTTGTTGAATTTTAGCATTTTTGAGGGGTCTTTTCGCATTTTGCGAAAAAAGCTACCGTAGCGGAAACCCTGATTCGAACCCGGTTCACCTCATTGGAAGGCGAACGCTCTATTCCCTCTGCCATCGCGGCTATGCGACTCCTACTGTGTACATTTTTTTCTGCTTCATTTTTGATAAAAAGTCTAAAACTATACACCAAGAGCGGTGGTTCTGGACCATTCTGCATTTATGCAGCACATAGGGAGTTCATTAAACGCCGACTTTAAAATCGGTACACATTTTCAGTGATAATGGAATGTGATAAAAATGGCACTTTTCGATATAGCAAAGGGTAGCTGCAAAATAAAAAAAAATAAAAAAAACGTTACTAGAACTAAATAGAATAATAAAAAGAAGAAATGAAAATTTATTTTTAATCATGCTAGTTTACGTGACTTTAATTTATGTTAAAACTAGAAATTTGAAAAAAGTTTATTAAATATTCCACGCGGTGTAAATGGGTTTAGAAACTCGTTGCTCATCCAGAATATTGAAAGGGAAGATGCAGCATTCCATCTACTCGCTCTTCCTGAAACTTGAAATTCGGTGATTTCTTAAATTTGTTTGATAGCAATCATTCTGCATCGTACGTCACAAGAGAGAGTGCGCATATCAGACATCTAGAGCTAGATATCTTACTAGATCTTTGCTCTCGAAAACCTCCCTGGCTAGTCCCGCCCGCAATAGATAGAAAAGATATGATTCCCAGTAGTGCACTGAAGACAAGTTAAGTATCATTCTCTGTAGTCAGTGAGCAGGTGGGTGACTACTTTGATCAACCTGCGAAGGAAACCGAAGGTACGCGGTATCATCAGTCCTCGGTAAACTGTTCTTCCGTAAAGTGCTCGACCTCTCGTACAGGTGGTCGGACAACCAAAACTTAAGAGCAATCCCCTTTGCACTGGATCAAAATTGTAATGATATGTCTTCTGATCCTCCTTAGGGATGTTTCTCAGACAGTCACCAATAGCCCATTGTGTAGCTCTACTTCGACGCAAATAAATTGCTTACCTACCTTCCTGGCCAAGCGGTAAGTTCTGTAGAATGGAAGTAGCGTATTTGAAGCCCGTCGTTATTTTTTATCTATCTTTGTGCTGTCTTTCTCTAAATTGTGTTATCTGTTCTTAATTTTGACAAGGATTTGTAAGCCGTTTTTTTTGCATTAACCACACAAGTCGGCATATGTATGTCTAACAGTGAAATAAATAAATAAAAATTTCGCTTTCCTTCACCAAGGACAAGTGAATCTCGAGAAAGTTATTTCTGGCATAAAGATATGTGGCCTTCATCCGTGTACTAAACAACCTTCTGGAAAATCAAGAACTGAGAGATGTTCAGGACTTGACTGAGTCTCCTCCTGACCAAATTTCAACCCAGAATAATTCAGCATTCCGCATTTTCTTTATCATATTTCTGCAAACATCTTATTTTGTCTTCAGTACCGATTCCATCTACTTATATAAATCGCTTAAAACCACATTCGGCGGCAAATGTGAATATTCTGTGTTATTCAGAAACTTTTGTGATTTTGTTGTTAATTTATTCGAGAATTCTCTGAGAGTATTTCTTTTGTTAATAATCCTTAGCTTGGGGCTACCCTGGCCAAGCGGTATGTCCAAAAAACGCTGTGTGTAGTGTGGAGGTAACGGGTTCGAATCCCGCTGTTTTCCTGGAAGTTTCTTCGCGCATTTCTTCTCCATCCTATCTGTTCCTTAATATTGAAGGTTTATAACCCTTAATTGAGCATGCAAGCCTACTCGTATGTTGTACCAATAAGCGATTAATTCGTAACTTTCAGTTTAGTTTCGATGTTTACATTTTTTAACTAAATTACTTTTAATTTTTTTCTTCGTCTTCGACTCTTTGCCTTTAGCGCAATCTTTATCAAAGTGCTTTGAAGTTACTATTTACCTTTCATCAGGTATTTTAGTAGCATAGCTTCGAGTTATTTCCTGTTCATTGCCTTTCAACCTGTTTTTTTCCCTTCATACTCTGGTGTCATCACTTAAAGTTTGTGCCAATATTTATGGGATTTATATTTATGGCATGCATAATTTTAGAACCATTTTCAGAAATGTTGTAAATAAAAGAACACAAATAAGGAGTCACAAAAGCGTCATAAAAATCTAACAAATCATTCTAGAGTGAGGCAAGACGTAAACACGATTTTTGGGAACATTTTCATTTTAATGAACCAATTATAATGGTTTTGATGTATTTAATCAGAATCTACTTGATAATAATTTTTTTAGATTCCGATAACGTTTGTGTTATATTCCAAGTTAAAAAAAAAAAAAATTACGATAGAGGAAAATAAGGTAAGTGCATATGACATCATGAGATTACCTATTTGTTCAATTCTTGTCTATGAATTGCAGACATTTGTTTTTCTTTTAAGGAAGTGCACAGGATTTATGTATATGAAGTCCACATGTAGCTGTTAATTGTTATCTACTATGTTTATTTTGCACACAATTCTGTCATAGAATTCTTATTCTTGTTTATGTGAATGTATTATTGTAAACAATTTTTCGGAATAGCATGTACAATTACAATCTAGAATCCTTAATCTTTTGTACTTGTGTACGGTGTGCAAAATTAAAAACTGACCACCCTTAATAACTTTTGATATAATGATCTTATCTTCACGTTCTAGGACTCATTCACTCGAGGTAGTGACCTCAATATGCTAACTAATTAGTGCAGACGATAATTCAAGTTACGAAATTTTTAGGAGAATTTAAAATTTTTGCACCAATTATAAAATTTATTTGTCCAAAGATAATTCCATGCAAAAATTAATTTTTAGTAAAGATTTATTATTTTATTTAATAATTGTCAGAAAAATGTTGAATTGTAAGGTATACAAACTTTTGTATATAATTTTACAAGGCATCATTTTTTATTTTTCATTTAATATCAAACTAAAAATTTTGAAAGGTAAGGTATAGAAAGTAAGGTATAAGGTATTTTTACTTCATTTACATGTCAAAATACAAAATTTGAGCAAAATTGGTAGATTAGTTAGAGAAATCGAATTTTAAATATACGACTTTCTTAAAATTCGATTTCGTAAGAACTATTCAAAAGATTTCACTCAAATTTTGTATTTCGCCATGTGAAATTTCCTACTTTAAAACTGTGTAAAAAATTGTATACCTTACAATTCAAATTTTTTCAACTATTATTTAATAAAGTTATAAAAAAATAATAAATATTTACTAAAATTTATTTTTTGCACTGATTCTTGCATCTTTGGAAAAACGAATTTAATAATTGTGCGCAAAATTTTTCAATTCGCTGAAAATTTTTTCAAGATATGGCGAAATACGCAAAAAGTGGAATCTAAAGGGTCCAAACTGTGAATCGCTCTCCTGACCGAACTATGGGTATCATATTTCCCAGATTGCGACTACCCTCTATATTTTGGGGGTCAGAAATCCTAATTCGTCGTTAGAAAAGTATGTTTATTCAGAGAAAGTACGCTTTTGTGTCTGATTTCGTAGCGTAAAATATCGCCTGTACTATTTAATTAGCATATTTGAGATCATTCCCTCGAACTATTAAGAATGAGTTTGAGAACGTGAAGATCCGATCATTATAACAAAAGTTATTTAGGGTGGTCCTCTTTCTTTCTTTTTTTTGTGCACTTTGCATTTCTAAAATTTTCTTTTTCTGAATTATTTATGCAATTCTGATCTAGAATTTTTATTCTGTGTGCATTATGAAACATTATTTTTCGAAATTCAAAATTTCAAATATTGACTCATAATTTCAAATATATCATAAAAAATTTACATAGATGAGTTGGCGACATATTTATCAAATATCTTTATTTTTACTTAAAAATATTTGTTTTTTGGAAGAGTGAAATTTTCTTGTCTTAGATGAAAAATGTAAATTCGAGTTAAAAATAACTAAATTAAAAATAAAGTTTTTCTTCAAGTTCAAAAATGTTACGTTCCTAACGTAAAGTAACAGTAAAAAATTTATGCATGAGATGTAACATATATATCTTCGAAATCTACACGAAGTTTTTTATTTTAATTAACAAATATGCATATTTTCAATTTTCTACCCAATGAATAGATCAGGTTTTTCTTTAAATTCCTGGATAGGTTAAGGTTTTCATGTAGACTCTGAGGGGCCATTGCTTTTCATTTAGAATTTTTTTTTACCGTTACTTTACATTCTAAGCGTTATATTTGAGAACTTAAAAATTTTATTTTGCACTATCTTACTGCTTTAAAATATTTAAAATTTACACTTTTGACAAAAAAAAATTATAATGTAAAGTAATAGTAGAATTGTTTTTTTTTTTTAAACGATTAAAAAATGCTTTGATTACAATACGACAACAGAGAAAACATTTGGTTAATTTTGAATTTTTTTTTTTGTGGTACAACTTATTGCTTGCGTTGGTATGGTTTGAAACAATTTATTTCAATGTGCTGGATTTCACCACTCGCTTAAAACACTATTTCTAAACTCTTGTTTAACCCTATCACTCTTGTTGTTACTTCTAAGTAACATAGCTTTGATGTATTTCTATTAACTTCCTTTTCTCTTAGATGGGGAATATTTTTTTCAACTAACACGCATATATTTAGACTACTTTTTTTTTTTTTTTTTTNTTTTTTTTTTTTTTTTTTTTTTTTTTTTTTTTTTTTTTAACTAACATGATATTAACAGCCATTTTTCCTTTTGGTGTTGCGGAAATCTTACTTCAGAAATTGTCCTTCAAAGTTTCGTTAAAAATAAAACTTTTGGGAGAATATAAGACTTTTTTTATATATATATTTTAATTTTCTAACTTTATTATTTTTTAAATCAATTTTTATTTAATAATTAATTTATTAAATAATTGATTTGCTTATTTATGAAAAAAAAAGTATTTAGAAAAGATCTTAAATGAAAAGGAAAATTTTTTTTTAAAAAATAGGATTAAATGAAGAGGAAACAATTGAATGGAAATTCTGAATAAGTTGATTAGTTGCGTGAATAGTTGTGTGAAAAAATTTATGCTTAATTTTCTCCTTTTTTTTTTATATCAGACCTCTCTGAAAAATGTCATGCGTGAAAGAGTTAAAATTTAACATTTCATGCTTGTAGATTAATGCTCATTATGCCGTTAAGTTTGATTGAAGCTGTAATTGATTAGATAATGCTTTGATTTTAAAAACAATTATTTTGATGAAAAATATAGTTCTCATGAAAAAATTACTAAGTGTTTATTTTAAATTAAAATTAACTTGTAACAGACGATATCAAATTAGATAAATCTTTTATGTAGGTTTGTCAAATAAACGATGTTTTCAAATATAATCATGATGGCCTTCAATCCACTGTCTCTGTTTCCTACTAAGTTTAGAGCTGAATCAAGCAAATTCCATTCAAGTAAGTACCTTTTATATGCTAACAAATATTTGCTCTAACATTATTAAACATTTTAGAAAACAAATAAAATAGTTGTTTAAACTGCTAAGTGGTCACTCATTAAATTGGTTTTAAAATTACTTCAGTACAGTTTCGATTTTAACCCCTTCTAAGACCGTGGTAAGTATATTTACCACCACTTTAATTTTGGTATGCCATTTGTTATTAACTTCAGCTCTGATGAAGCCGGTTAGAATAAAATTGGCGACAATAATCCTGTTTTTATGGAATATTTAAAAAAATGTAATATATAATTCCTTTTTCAGTTTGGAGTTCATAAACGAAAAAAAAAAAATTTATTTTATAACTGAAAGAAAAATGAAAGTCATTAAGTTTCTTACTTTTTTTTATAACAACTATTGGTAATAGTAAACATACTTACCACAAAAAATGTTGTTAAAATTCAAAAAAATTTTACCAACTGATCAAAACGAGTTTTCTTTTATCCAAATTCAAGAAGTAATTTAATGTACCCTTACTGGAAATAAATGGCCCATTAAAGGGTTAAAGCAGAATTGAAAAAAGATGAATTCAAAATCATGAAATGTATGGAATTTTAGGCATTTTTCTGTTTGTGTCTATCACTCCAAGAACTAATGTCTTCTCCCCTTTATCATCAATACTATAAGAACTGTGCTATTCTTCAAATTTAATGCTAAACAAAAAAAAAAAAAGAAATTGGAGCTACATTTTATTTTAAGTTAATATAAAATCAAGTATTCATATACACTTTAACCAATGTTAAAATCTAATCACAAATAACGGAAAATTATTACTTCACATTCATGCTCATTCACACCATTCGTAATTTATTTTGCCTCCGAAAACACCAATTTTGGCGTAGTATGGATATCTCCAAATAGATTGCTTATAATAAAGTATTAAATGGCGTGACTTTGTTGTTTTGCACCCTGCTATACATCTACAGAACTTTTTTTTTCCGTTACGAAAAGTATGCATACTGCGCGAGAAAAAAATGGACCAATATGCTTCAAATATGCTAACCAATAAGTGCAGAGAATAATTTAAGTAACGGAATCAGGTACGTACTTTCTCTGAATAAACATTAATTTTTCAAACTATTCGGATTTGTGACCCCCAAAATATAGGGGTAGCGGCAATCTGGGAAATATGGTCCTAATAGTTTGGTCAGGAAAGCGATTCATAGTTTGTTAAATTTACTTTTTGCGTGTTTCGCTATATCTCGAGAACTTTTTAAGCGAATTGAAAATTTTGCACACAATTATAAAATTTGTTTACCTAAAGATAATTCCATGCTAAAAGTAACTGCTAATAAACATTTAATATTTCTTATTATTTTATTTAATAAAGGTCGAAAAAATTTTGAATTATAAGGTATCTAATTTTTACATTATTTAAAAAAATATAATTTCGTATGGCAAAAAAAAAAAAAAATTGCTCAAAATTTGTGAATAGATTACTGATTTAACAAAAGTAAGATATTTAAAATTTGATTGCTCAGGAACTATTTAATTGATTTTGCTCTAATTTTGTTTTATGCCTTGTAAAATTATATTCTTTAAAATGATACAAAAATTTGCTTAGAAATAAATTTGCATTAAATTTCGGGATTTTAGCTTAAATATTGTAGGAGATAACGACATTTTTATAAACTATTTTTTTTTGTCTTGCGTATTTTTACTATAACTTTAAAAATAATCAATAAAACTTTAACAAAATTTTTGGAGCAATTTAAAATTAAATAAAAAAATTTTGTTTTCAAATTTGAAACAAGTTCTCTTAAAACTATCTAAGATATGAGTATTTAAATTAGTTCTTTTGTACTGCGCATGAGGAAAAAAAAAAAAAGAAAACTTCTTCTTTATAATTTCGTACTGAATCGTATTTGGCAACTAATGAGAAAGTCTTATTTAAATATCTAAAAGACGTGAAGTTTCGGGCAATTTTCTATTTAGTTTTTGTACTTTTAAACATAAAGCTCAGAATGATAAGAGGTTTTTCACAAATTTTACTGTGCACTATTGTAAATGACACTACCTTATAACCGGACAGCAAGAACAAAATATAATAGACTAGATTTATTTAATTAGTCGGCAAATATGATTCACTGCCAAATTATGAAAAAAAAAATTTAGTTTTTTTTCTCGCTTGCGCAGTACAAAAGAACTACTTTAAATATTCCTATTTTGCGCAGTTTAAGCGAACTTTTTTCAAGTTTTAAAATAAAATTTTTGTATTTAATTTCGAATTGCTCCAAAATTTTTATTTAATTTTACTAAATATTTTCAAAATTATAGTAAAAAAAAAAAGACATATGACAAAAAAATTAGTTTTTTTTAAAAAAAATGAGTCCATACCTCTATAAATATTGAAGCTAAGCTTGCGAAATTTTATGCAGCAATTACAAATAAAAACCAAAGTAATCGATACAAGTTACAAGTTTGTTGCTTGTCTTTCTGGCATAAGGCGTTAAAAAAAAACTTTCTTTCTTTCATTATTTATTGTCGGGCCCTCAAACCTCTGAAAGCTCTAAATCTCATAGCTAAGTTTGAAAAATCTCATGAACTCTAAAGTTGCAAAATAATCCTCTGAGTTTTTCTTGAGCAATTTGAAAGAAAATGTAACAAAATTGAAAGTGTCTCTGTCATTATTGTAGAACAGTGTATGCCTTGGCTTGATTTACAAACTAATTTCAAGAACTAGAGAAGCATATCCTAAAATAGCTGTTCTCACTTAAATTGTAGAGTAAAAATTGCTTCACTAACTCTTATGTGTATCATATCTTTTTGTTATAAAAAACTAAGTGTTACTGAAGGCAAAAAAAGGTGACAGCTATTACTTTACATTGAAAGCAGCGTAAAGTAACATTCCTGGTGTTTCATTACAGCAGTTTAGGTGTGAAAGTAGTTTTCACCATTTTTGGTGTTAAGGTAAACTAAAATTTAGTGCATGAACTAGTCATTGCCTAGCGCCTTCTAGAAGAATAGTACATTACTTATTTGGGAATCCATTGCCTTTTTGAGAAGTATATATTGCTCATTCGGGACTTAAGAGTATGAATAACGTATTTTAAGCATCATTATTAATGTATGGCTAATCAATTCTGACATTTACTTTATCGATGTAGACTTTACACTACATAGACTACATTTAGTATATTGATGTCAGGCTTCCATGCGGGAAAGACAAAAAATATAAATATTAAAACTTAATTTGTTGTAATATGCATTAAAATTAATAAAAATAAAAATTCTCTCTGCAAAGAACTAAAAAATTTTTGGTAATGCACACATCGGAGTTGTAATTATCTTCTAAATTTACCGCTATCAATTTTTTCCCGTTGCCGAACGCCCACTAAGAAATGTGTGGGCCCTGTAAGGACTTTATTGTGACCCAAGTTTATCAGTACTTTTTTTCTATGATTAATTAGGGAAAATTGTCTTGTTTATTGTATTCTTTCGCTGACATCCTGAGTTTATCAGACGAATCATAGTAGCTCTTGTTATCAATATTACATATTTGAATATCATATTTCTTTTCTAAATGCGTGATATTTATGAAAAATTCAAGTTTGTTGTTTATGAAATTGAAAAATTGTTTGGCATATTGATCCCTTTAATGCATGGTTGAATTTATGACCATATATGAATTTCAATGTAGCTTTAAGCAGTTACAGCTAATGTTCCAATCTATTAGGTATTTTTAGCGACTCTATCACAAATTATTTTTGGTTTATACACTTTTTATGGTTCTTTTTATTGATTATTTAATCGATTCAACTATTCATTGATTCACTGATTAAGTCATTAATTATTTCCTCGAATGACCAATTCAGTGATTCATTATTAGGATTCTGTAAATCGAGACGAGGTGAAATGATTAAGCATAACCATGTGATTTAAATCAGCTTTAATTGGATACCTGTAAGTGACGTAACGCGTGTGTGCCCAACCTGATTGGCTTTTGAATCGATAAATGCCACGATATAAACACAATGACGTTACTTTGCTGGTATTCAATTAACTTAAAAGCTAGATAATGATCTCTAAATTGCTGACTTACTATTTCCATCTTCCTTTGTGTTTTCTTTTTTTGTTTTGTTTTAAATATCAAGAATCATTCGAAATAGAGCAGATGAGGGCTGACTTAAGGGATAAGCAGTTACTTATTAATGAGACGATCCAGGTTCAAATTCCGGTGGTAGGTAATCGATTCTTGTACAGCCTCTGGCACGCACCGACCACATTGTTGACGTAGAATATCCCCAGTAGTAGAATAATTAGGGTTCGAATCCTCTTAACATCCGGTTAACCGAGGGAGATTTTTGAGATTTTTCATTACCGCAATTGTGTATTAGTTCCATTAAAAAAGTCTCCCATCATGAAAACGAGTTTGTCCTAAGCTTGATCCAGGAGTATTCTGTTTTGGGTTCAGATTTGAAAGGCTGGGGAGTCCAATCACAATCTGATACGAATCAAATGCTCACCACCTGCAATAAAATTAAATGAAATCATTCATAGCAACGTTTAATATAGTTACGAACTATACATAAATATGTTAAATAATTTAAATAACAGTGAAACCTGCTAGAGTTGACCACCTGGGGGGATTTTTTTTAGTGATCCATTTAGACAGACGGTCTACTTATAGAGGAGATGAGTCATAGTTTTTTTGGTAATTTCTTTTATCAAGTTACATTATTATAAATCTGATGTTATTTATACATTATTTTATATATTACAAATTGAAATAAATATTAACGTAATTAACTCTTTTTAACATAAATTTGAAATATTAGTTAGAAAAAATCTCATATCTTAAGGAATGATGTTAATTTTAAAACAATTCGTAATACAAATTTAATATCAAACTAATTAGTTTAAGAAAAAACAAATATGCATATTATTAGTTATAATACAATAAAACTTCTTAAAATATCAATAATACCAAAGAACATATGAAAATTAAGCATTTTATTCATTTCATTTCTTGAAAATCTATTGCTATAATTACAAATCTACTTCTTACAAAGGCTCTTAGTATTTTACTATGGGATTTTAGTTAGCTTTTAATACTATTTCGCCACATTTTTCTATTGGGTGAATAATAAAAAACACTATCATTTAGTAGAATAATAATCAATTGAGGTGCTTTAATATTGGTGATCTGAACATAATCAGTTAATATTTTCCCGTAAAAAACTGTTCGGTTTTTTCTTACATAATACAATGTTAATAAAAATGACATGAATTTGTTATATAGGGTAACTATTTTCATCATCATTGACATCGTCAATTGAAGTATTGTTTCATTTTGCAATTTCCTTTTAATAATTAATATTATTTTTTACTATTAAAAAGGAACAATATTAAAAGAAACACTACTTTTCAAATATCTAAATATTGGGTTATTCAGAAAGTAATTTCGTTTTTCCCCTACAAAGGACCTAATTGTATTATTTTTGCAGCCAACTTCGCACTTAAGCCGAATAATTATTATATATTTTGTCAGTTGATATAGCAAGGCTTGCTTGTGATAATGTTCGATTGATTCTACGCAATAGTTTTTGGTTAGTACTCTTTTAAGTATGGAAAGTGAAAGGCAGTACTTTTGGCATATTTTACTTTTGAAAAGGTAAATGCTATTAATGTTGAAAAGGTAAAAATTCTGTTCAAGCTAGATAAAAATTATCTAGTGTGTATGGAGAAGATGTGTTGACTGTATTCCAGTGGCAAATTTAGTCCGCAAAGTTTCGATAAGGCAATTTTGATGTTGAACCTGCACCACATTTTGGATTGGAAGCTGATGAAGACATAATTTTCCAGTTTTGTGAAGACACAATTTGCCAGCTTTGTATGATAAAGACATAATTTGCCAGCTAAAAGAAAATATTTATTTAGTATAAGAAAATGTTTCATTTTCATAAATAACGAAACTACTTTTCGACGAACCCTGTACATCAGATATTTTAGCATCGAACTGAATTTTTAAGTTCAAAAATTAGTCATGTTGATATCATCATATATGTGCTGCATCACTGCCTATTACCTATGTTTTTATTTTCTCGAGAAAACGAGTAACTGAAAACTTCAAGTTTAAAATTTACGTGAGAAATCAAGTTTGATACTCTAATCTTTTGATTTTCTTTGTTGCTCTTAGAGAAATAGTGTAATCAGTATGCATGTGTGTCGATCTGTCAAATTAAAATATGTGTAGTAAGAATGACAAATTTGCTGATAATTTATTAAAAAAATTATTTTAACCCCCTGTTTACGTCGGGTTAACTGCGAGATGTACTTTGTAATGCAATTGGATACCCGCACTTAATGAGAAGATCACAGATACCCACACATGTGACCTATGACGTCAGCTCCAGCTGATCGTTTATAAGCAAATGGGCGTGTTAAAGTTGAACTCAGTTTCTCCCCATAAGTTAGAATGTTAATTAACGTGAAGTTAATTAAATACAATGCCGTATAGCGCATTTATTAGTTTATGTTCTACATGGCTAGGTGTTTGTCTTTGTGTCAAGTAAGAAAGATATAGTTAAATCTTTATTAAAGAATCTTAGAGAAAGAATACAGAAATATATCACTGAAGAGAATTGATATTTGACGGGCTTGGCTTTCACGAAATAGAATGAAAAGAACAGTTAATAACGTAAACAAATGCCACATTTCAACAACCAGTCAGGATTGAAATACCCACACTACGTCACTTTCAGGCATCCCATTGCACATGAAGAGCGCCTGAAAAGCCGATTTGCCCTGATCCCGATACTCGACTCGAAAGTACGTTTGTCTCTTGTATATAATGGATAGAATATTCTACACACTTATATGGATTTAATGGCACGGCAGCAATAATTTGAGAGTTGTAAGAAAATTAATTCAATTCTTCTGTTATAAATTTTACGACAGCAATAATTTGCGAGTTGTGAAAAATTAATTAATTCAATTCTTGGGTTATAAATTGTACGGCAGCAATAGTTTAAGTTATAAAAAAAAATTAATAAATTTAATTTTCGAGTTATAAATTCTACCGCAGCAATAGTTTTTAAATTCTAAACAAATTGGATAAATATTAATTCTCGAGTTAAAAAGTATATGGTAGTAATCGTTTAAGTTATAAAGGAATTGGACGGATATAATTATTGGGTTATCAAATTGTAAGACAGCAATAGTTTGTAAGTTGTGAAAAAAATTTGAGTGAATTTTCTGCACGCTTCTTAAGCTGTTGATTGTAAAACGACAGCAGTTTGGATGTTTGCAGGATATTTCAGGTTATAAATTTTAAGCCAAAATTTGTTATTCGTGAAAAGTGTAGTTGAATTTATTACATACCTTGGATAGCAAATTATTAAATAGAACGAATTTTCATAAATTTTGAAAAATTTTAAAGTTAATGTAAAATATACATAGTAATTATTGCGGCCAATTTATTTAAAGAGACTGCTAATTTTTTAAAATTAAATTAATTATGTAGGTTTTTAATTATTTCGGGAAGTTGAGGTTAAAGGACGTTTTTCAAAGCACTTTCATTAGAAGAAGAGTAAAAAGCCACATATTAGGTTCCTTTAATTCGAAACAAAATTTTAATTTTAAGCTATATATACTTTACTATTTCCATCTTCCTTT
>NC_092204.1:51567296-51786074 GCF_043381705.1 Parasteatoda tepidariorum
ATAACAAATGTCTTAGAATATCTCGCAAAAAGAAATGATCCAATATTAGTTAGAGCTAGTAAGGCCAAACGCTCCGTTCTTGAAGTAAAAGTGCGAGCTTTGCGCCAAAGTGACGTCACTAGAGTGACGTCGGAGGATCGGAGCGGCGAGAGATACTTCAAAGGAGTGAACCAGCCCTTCTATTCTCTTTAGCCCTGACTTGCAGGTATCCCATTGCAGATTTAAAGTCCTTGAAAAGCCAATTTGCCCTGATCCCGATACTTGAGACAAAAGTACTTTTGTCTCCGAGTTATATATAATGAATCAAATATTCTACACACTTTTATGGATTTAATGGTATGGCAGCAATAATTTGTGAGTTGCAAAAAAATTTCTTAATTCAATTCTTAGGTCTTAAATTGTACAGCAGCAATAGTTTGTAAGTTATAAAAGAGCTGAATAAATTTAGTTCTCTAGTTATAAATTCTACGGCAGCAATAGTTTATAAATTGTGAACAGATTGGATAAATATTATTTCTCGAGTTAAAAAGTGTACGGTAGTAATTAAATTACAAAGGAATTGGACGAATATAATTATTTGGTTAGCAAATTCTAGGACAGCAATAGTTCGTAATTTGTGAGAGATTTGAGTGAATTTTTTGCACGCTTCTTATACTGTTCATAGTAAAACAACAGTAGTTTGGTAACAATAGTAGTTCGTGAAACAATAGTTCGTGAAACAATAGTAGTTCGTGAAAAGTGTAACTGAATTTATTACTAACCTTGGATAGCAAATTATTAAACAGAACAAATTTTCATAAATTTTGAAAGTTAATGTAAAATATGCGTAGTAATTATTGCGCCAATTTCTTTAAAGAGACTGTTAATTTTTTAAAATTAAATTAATTATATAGGGTTTTAATTATTTCGGGAAGTTAAGGTTTAAGGACGTTTTTCAAAGCACTTTCATTAGAAGAAGAATAAAAGGTCACATATTAGGTTCCTTTAACTCGAAATAAAATTTTAATTTTAAGCTATATATGCTTACTTAGAGGAATTGTCTGAACCATAAAACAGACTAATACCTTAAATGTTTTGAAATATATTGAAATTTTTTTATAAAAATAACAGATTTGGAGAAATTTTTCTCTTAGGTTAAAATTATTAAAATTAATGAATAAATTGCAATTTTTGCATATTTTTTAATCCAGGCAATGAAACGTCGGGGGTAAATTTTCAAATCTTAAAACATTGCACCATAACTCTTTTCACTAAACTGCAGCTTATATTCAAGTCATGTTGACAAATTTACGTCATTTTCGCAATAACCCTCGAAGATGCTGGCTAAAATTACTTAAATTGAAAATTAAACTCAATTTCTTAAATTAAAAATTACTCACATAAAATTACTTAACAATCATGATTAACTGTTATAAACTCACAACAATTATAAAACAGCTTATTTTTCGTTGAATAAGTGTTCTTTCATATTTATGCTAGAGGTTTTTTTTTTAAACAAAGTGAAATATTTTTTTAAAAAATAAATCACGAGAAAATATACAAGTTTGTCTCTATAATAATGCATATAAATAAAAAATAAATAAAATAAATTATCCAAGTTTTTCTACTTTCGCTGTGCCGACTTCAAACGAATCCGATCCGGTGCAGCAACTGGAGCAAAAAGAAAGAAAACCGAAGATAAACCATCTTTGAAGAACGAAAAAGAAAATGAAGAAAAGTTTTAGAATACCGTAACTCCCGCCTTGGCGCGATAGCTTGGCGGACCGGCGTTTTGTATGATCCTGCCAAATAGAAAATGATGCCGGGAGGTAAAAAGACATCTTCTCAGTTCGTGACCTTGGTCCAAGAAGGGAAGGAAAAAGTTTTTTCACGTGGGGTCTCCTTTTTGGCTTGACCCGTCCTTTTTCTGCTCATTCCACTTTCAATAACCATGCTGCCGCCACGGATTTTATGTTCGAGGTGAGAAATCAATTCATTTTAGTTTTTTTCCATTAAGTTGCTCTTCTTTTTTTTGTCGCACACTGATTATATTACCTGTCAAATGAGGCATTTAATGTTTGTTCTTAAATTTGCGTAATGGAATAGTGGAACACGTGACATTGTTGTTTCTAGACTTTTCCTTATTGGAACTGTAGTTATGATTACTGTTAAAATATTTCTTATTTCTGCCTGACTTAACTGTTTTTTGGAGTGAAATCATTTAAATAAATAATATATGTTCTTGATTATAAAATGACTTAAGTTATATTACGTTCGATGTAAGAGAACTTTTATTAATTGCATCATTTTAACAATTCATTATCACTTTTCACGATTTTAATATTTATTTGTTTCGATAATAGTTAACTTAACTATTGAATCTGTAGTTTAGATAATTGCAAAATTTTTCTTTTCTTAATTTATTTTTCGTGTAAAGAAATAATTCAAATTAATAATTTTTTTAAAAAAAATTATCAATCTCCTTATTTTTCAAGTGATTTAAGTCATTTAATACTATGTAGGCTAATAGTTATTAGTTACACCAAATTAATTTATTTTCATTACTTGACAATAATGAAGTAATAATTTGGGTAATGAGTTAGTAATTTTTATAATTTTAAGTGCACCTATAGGAAATGTAGTTAAATAATTAGCTGTAAAATGCTTTCTTCCTTTTTTTTTTAATTACCCATTTTAGAGAGGGATCAAATTATTAAGAGCAATTTAGTGTTCCAATATTATCGTTTTTTTTTAATGACGTAAATTTTCTTATATTCAATCTACTGTTATTAATTGCGCCACGGTTTTAATTCATTATTGCCATTGCTTGATATTAATGCTTATTTGTTTTTGTAATTGTCCGTTCAGTGAAGAAATTGTTAAATACAGAGAATATCGGAGAAAAAGGAAAGTGATTTTTGTTAGCAATATGAAGTTTTTACAGTGATTCAAGTTTTCAAACTTGATAAATGTCGTAAAAAATGAATAATAATACAATATAAAAAAATAAATAACAATATTAATTATAGTGATAAATAGTAAGTAGTTAAGGGATAAGTTGTATTTGAAGAATTTTAACGATTATTGAATTTTGAAAAAATTCTAAAAAATAAAATTGTCTCGATATGATAATTCAGCAATTAATACCTCATTTAATATAAATCATAATATAATTCTAACTATACCATTTTATTATTTTTCATTTTATTTCATTTTAATGATTATAATTTATATTATCTGACATCTATTGTTAGTAACAGGCTATATTATTGAAAAAGAAAGAAAGAAAATAATTTAGTAATTACTTAAAAGCAATATCAAAACTTGCGCTCAGTTACGTACAAATTGTTTTTAAAGTTGCAGTTTATATAGTTAGTTACATACATAGTATTTTCGACTTTATTTTGGTGACAATAATTTCCATATATTTAAAGTCTCGAATATTATGATTACTGGTTAAGAATTTATTTAATGCTGTACAATTTTCCAGTTGTTGATAGTATTAAAGTGTACTGAAAAAGTTTAATATGCTATTTATTACAATTTAACTTAATTTTAATTCAACAGAAAATGATACAAAAATAAAAACGAAATATAAATTAATAAAGTACTTAATTATATAAATTAATAAAGCACCTTTCTTTGTATTACCATTACCACAAAATACTCATATTACGTGTTAGATTTTAATTTCGCAAAACGCACTGACAGTTTTTTTTAATAACGATTTTAATCGCAAGGAAAATTGGATGCGTATTAGAAATTTGTAATGATTTTCGTATTGGGTTGTTATGAAAGTAATTTCGTTTTTTACTTACTGAGGACTTAATTATATTTCTTCAGAGCAAACTTCACACTTATATATTATAACAGCTGATATAGCAAAGGTTTGCGTGTGAAAAAGTTCGACTGAAGATACTATACAACAGTTTTTGGTTGTTGCCCTTTCAAATAGGGAAAGTGAAAAGTAGCAATTTCGGCATCTTTTACTTTTTTACTGCCGGAAGGGTAAAAATGCTGTTCATGCAAGAAAAAAAAATTATCCGATGTGTACGAAGAAGATGTATTAACAGTACGCTAGTGCCAAAATTAGCTTTGAAAATTACGATCTTGCAATTGAGATGCACCACGCCATCTGAAACTGATGAGACACATTAAAGGCAATAATTGATGCAAATCGAATTCATGAGGTCGCTGAGAGATAAAATTTATCGAGTTCGACCATTCATGATAATTTGAATTTAATATCAAAGCTCGACGTTAGTGTTCCTCATGTTCTTACGGAAGGAAATTTAGCCCGTCGTGTTGTCGTTTGCGCTTTTCTCAAAGGTCAAGAAAATTATCCATTTTTGACGCACATCATCACTGGGGACAAGATACGAGTTGTTTACTGCAAAGTTCGGGTCGCTACTATTTTTTAGACGATTACCTGCATTAGTGTTTAGCTAGCAAAGAACAAAAATTTTATGAGCATGGAATCATGCTACAGCCAGAAAGATTCATTAAAATATTTATTTACTATATAAGAAAATTGTTTAACATTTTCTTAAAAAAAGAAGAAGAAAAAAACTTTCTGAACAACTAAATCAATTGTTTAAAAATTTGTAATAAAATAATTCAAACCAAATAGGCGTATTATGAAAGTGACATCAAGGGAAATAAGAATTTAGTGGAAATTAAAAGTCAAAAATAATAATGCTTATGTTTGTTCCATCAGTGAATGCTAAGTATCAGCTTTTGCTAGATTCAAACAAATTTAAAAAGTTAAGGCCCTTTTCTTAAACGGACTTTTTAGCTTAAAGGAAAATAGTACTATTTTCTAGATAAGTTAGCTGTACTGGTAAATATGTTTAAAATCTCTGTGATATTAGGTAATTTTTGAGATGAAATAAGAACCGACCAAGAAGAGGAAAATATAATTCATAAATGGTTAAATTGATTATATTGAATCAGGCGTACTGAATTTGATTAGACATGTTCTATCTATTTGACGACGATATTTCATTTATTTTTCACAAAAATGCTCTAAAACAAAAATTTTCCAGAGTTATATTTTTCAGAGCTAAGATTTCCAGAGTTAAATTTTCCAGAGTTAAAATTTCCAGAGTTAAAATTTCCAGAGTTAAAATTTCCAGAGTTAAAATTTCCAGAGTTAAAATTTCCAGAGTTTATATTTTCCAGAGTTAAAATTTCCAGAGTTTATATTTTCCAGAGTTTATATTTTCCAGAGTTTATATTTTCCAGAGTTTGTATTTTCCAGAGTTAAAATTTTCCAGTATTAAAAATAGTTACTGTATTCCAATACAGTAACTATTTCAAATTGAAATAGATTAAAGTAAATTAAATCGTAGACTTATCTTAAATAAATTGATTTATCTTTTTAAATTGATGATTTTTTTCACGCATAGGTGTTAGGCTTATTTAATATTTGCAGTCTATGTAATAAATTTCTTTAAGTGGAATTAATATTTGATTGTTTGATTTTTTTTTATTTAAAAGTATTTCATTTTGATTTAAAACTTTTATAAACCAAAATTGATAAAAGTAAATGAATAAATAAAAAGTAAACAATCAAATGTAGCGAGTTTTAACACCCAAAACGTTTACAGTAACTGAACTGAAGCTTTTTTTCTTTCCAAAAAATTTCATTTTCTTTGTCATTAGCATAACAGTTTTTAATTTTTGTATCAATTAAAACCTATTTTAAATCCAATTGGTTTTTATTAGAATCTATTCACGTTTTTTATTAATTTCCATTAAAGTTTTTGGTGCAAAAAAACATTAATACTTTATTTTTTATTTTTCCAAAAATAATAAAATATGAATTCGTAACTATTTTTTTTAGATTTAGTTGTTTTTGAAATTTTAATTCTGTTTAAATTGATTTTTTTTTCAGTGTTTTAGACAAATAATTGCTGGAGGAATTTATTTTTGAAAAAAAAATTCGAGCTGGTCTTTAACTTAGGTCCCAACTTATTCCAAAAATTATTTCGTTCTAAGTTTTGACGTTAGGTTATGGGAATGACTTAACTTACGTTTGTAAGAACGTTTCAAAAATAAATTACTTTCCTCTCTCTAGAAAAGTTACGGTTGGAAGTTGTTTTAGTATTTCATCTTTTTCCCTGTATTTCTTTAGAAAAAAACCTTCAAAAGCTGAAAAAAAGAAGAAGAAAAAAAAATATATTTGTATTATGACATAATTTTCTATTTTTTCATCTTCAAAAACTTAGCTTTTTCGAATAGAATTAAAGAGTTAAGACTCGTTAGCTGAATGAAGTTTAGGAAAATTTTCTTAAGTTTTATTTACTTCATAACTGCTTTGAACTATTTTATTTATTAAAATCAATTATTTATTTAAATCAATCACATAAACAATTTAATAGCTTGAAATGTGTTATTCCAAATATTACATTAAAATCAATTATATATATAAAATCAATTCTACATTAAAATGAATCATATAAACAATTTAATACCCTGAAATGGGTAATCCCAAATAATTCAACCTATTTCTTCGTGAAATTTCGTTTTTATATATTTTGAGAATTTTGGCTTGGGTAAGCTTTGTCTCAAAAAATTANAAGAGAAGTTATTTTAAGATCTTTCACTTCCATATAAGGAAGGATTAAACGATTTTCTATGAGTAATAAATAATTTGATGAGGCGTAAGAATACGCAAGGAAGGCAATATGACTGGCCTCTTCACACAGTTTAATTATCCTATAAAACAGAGGAGCGATGATTTTTGCGTGCTTTTTGGTTTTTCATGCTTATAAATTAAATTCCGTCAGATCTGACTGTAACTCTGTCTCGCCCTCTCCGGCTGGAGAGGGGTGAAACTGCTATTTCACCTTTGTTTAGTAAAATAAAAGATTATGCTGAAACTGGACTCCTTAATCATGCTGTTTTGACTTCTAATTAACTAAAAAATATCGGTGTGGATCCACCGATATTTCATATATATCAAAATCAATTCTATATTAAAATCAATCATATTAAGAATTCCATAGCCTGAAATGTGTAATTCCGAATAGTTACATTAAAATCAATTATATAGTATATTAAAATCAATCATATAAACAATTTAATATCCTGAAATGGGTAATCCCAAATAATTCAACCTATTTCTTCGTGAAATTTCGTTTTTATATATTTTGAGAATTTTGGCTCGGGTAAGTTTTGTCTCAAAAAATTAAATAAATAATTGAAAAAAATAAAATTATTGAATAAATGACGTTCTCGGGCTCGAAATATTTTATCGATTTTGGGACTGGATTCAAAATAATTTTATCAATCTCTGACTTCAGAGTGGTGGCTCAGAGGATGGTGCGCTCGCCTCCCAATGAGGTGCCCAGGTTCGAATCCCAGCAGCAACTGGTTGAAACGGATCCTGTTTCCGGTTCACATCGATCACAAAGCTGATGTAAATTATCCTCAATGGTAGACGGATCACGGGTTAGAATCCCCTTGTAGTCGGGCTAACCGTGGTAGATTTTTGGGTTTTTTTTCTCCATTTAACGCAAATGCGGGTTAGTTTAATCAAAAAGCCCTCTTCTAAGGATAGTTTGTCCCAATGCTTGATACAGGAGTTCCCTATTCTTCTGGATTGGGTTCAGAATTACTAGACTACGGAGTTTAATATTGATGGTCGTAAAATCTATATTGGGTTGGATGTTCAACGTCGGTTATAAAATTTCTAGCTTCAACGCAAAAAATTGGTATTGAACTCGGTGCTCGGTTGGGTTTGAGCTTTCAAAAGTGAGCTATTAAGTAAATATTTAGTGCAAATATGTATTAAAAGTATGTATTATATTTTTTTCTGAACTGTGTCGTGCATCGCTAGTTTTGCAACGAAAGTCTTTTAATTATCAATAAATACATTAACAATTTCTGTTTAAATACTCAATAGCTATTTTTACTTATATTCAAAATGTAATTTTATATTTGTAAACCTATATTTGGAAATATGAATTTAATACTTAATAATTTTAATTTAAAAGTGTCTATATATTTACTATAAGAGTTAAACTTTTTATTATAGTTGTCAAAAAATTTAACGGAAAAAAATGGTTACTAATTCGAACTATTCAATGCTTCGAATTATTTATGCTCATATTAAATTCTGACATTTCGCTAAAAAATTTTTATTTTATTATTTTATTTTGAACTGTTGTATTGATTACGTTTATTATAGCATTTTAAAAATAAAAGAAATTGTTCAAAAGCCATTTCATCTTCGTCTGTTTAAATTTTAACTATTACTATTATTATTATATTTAAATTTTACTATTTCTTTATTATAATATTTGATCCAATCCTTAGTTTATTTATTTAGCTCTCTGAAACTGTTGCAATTTTTTTTATTTATCATTTCTAGTTAGAAAATTTCCTGCTTTCTATGTTAAAAGAAGAAAAAAACACTAAGCATTAATTGTTCACCGAAATTTTTCTTATGCATAATTAGGAATTTTCCTTTAAGATAAAAGTAATGTTTCACATAACACGTATTTAAACACACCGTAGCAAGGTGATATGAATATTAGAAAATTTTTCTTTTTTATTATATGACGGTTGAATTTTAAATCTTAAATCCCATAGGAATTTCGACTTGTTGAACTTCTATTATAATCCTACAGAAGCTTCTGTTATTAAATTATACAAAATATCAAGAAGTCGTGTAGGAAAAGTAAATATTTCTTTTTGTGATAAATGTAACAAGATTAAAATGCCGACGAATGTGCATACATTTTTTGTTTTATTATTCATGGTAAAGTAATTTTGTCTCTTGACGAAAACGAGACTTAGTAGTTTCAAATAATGGTGTAAGACATATTATTGTTCCTGAATAGGAAGACATGTTTTTTAAAACTAATCAGGTATATATTTTAAATTAAGGGTTTGAATAGATTGGAATTATTTCTTTTTTGTCTGGTTTTTGATATTTGTATAAGATTATTTAAGGGTATTGTAAGGAATGGAGAATAGATTATTTAAAGAAATAGAGAACTGAATTTTTGCAAGTAGTTCATTAATTTTCAAATTTATTAAATTATTTTAATAAATTAATTAATGCATGAGGACATTGATTAAAGGACTAAACCGCAATATTTCGTTAATTCACTTTTCATTTTCATTTTTTTACAATGTTTTATTTATCGTTCAAATCTTTTCACCACAAACCTTTTTACTCAAAATGAAACATAATTAAAAAAAAAGAAAAAGAAAACAGACATTATGTAAAATGAATGAAAGGAAAATGATGTAACAGGAAAATTTTGCATCTTAATTTTGCATCTAAATTCTCAACTTTTTCTGTTGCTACCTAAAAATCAACGAACTATCTGCTACATTACCAATTATCCATTTCGAAATAACAATTATTTATCAAATATGCATTGCATGAAAAGCAAGAGAAGATTGGATTTCCGAAAGCATTTAAGAGGCAAAATTTTTGTAGGATTAATTTTTGAAAAAAAGGAAAGAAAATGTTTATTATACTTAGTTTGTTATTTGTGAAGGAGACTTGTAGTTCTACTTCTGAAGACAAGGCGTCCCAAATTTTGGTCGCAACCTATAGATTGGGAACCCCTGAATTCAAGTATTAATATATTGTAAAGTTTTAATACGCAACTTAAGATTCTTGTCTGCAGTTATTTTTTTGTATTTTTTTTTTTGTATATGCAATGCGTTATTCTTCTATTGCAGTATGTCTTTTAATTGATAGGTTGGGTTTTTTAATTGATAGGTTGGGTTTTTTAATTGATAGGTTGGGTTTTTTAATTCATAGGTCCTTTAAACTATATCATTAAAATATCGAAATGTAAAGTTGTAAAATAACAGATTAGACTTCTTTTTTGGTTTTTGATCGTCGTATGTTTTTGTAAATTTTGCGTAAATTCATTGAAAAGTAATGAGAAAAATAAATGTATTGCCCATTGGACTAATTTTGTGCTTATTTTGTTTGTATTTTTTAAACAAAAATAAAAATTCTGCTTCTCGCTTACTGAGATGATCTTTTACGAATCTCCATGATTAACTAAGTAAATATAGAAATTTAATAAACAGCACTCGAAATTAACTGTGGTTTGTTCGTACAAAACCACTAAAATTTGATTATGACCACCATAAAATAATTAGTAGTGGACCCCCGGACCAGCAATCAATGTAAATTAATGGTATGCAGTGTTGATTTGTTGTTACAAAGTAGCATATTTCGTTATAATTTTGACATTACAAATTTTTTTTTGTATTGTAATTTTTCATTTGAATTCACTACTTTTATTAAAAGAAAAGTCAAATGGGAACTTGTAAACGGATCTGTGAAAATGTGTATGTGATAGTAATGTCTCTAAGTTTTTAAAGTCTTAAGTTATTAAACCTTTAGACTAGGGGCTAAACTTTCTTAATTTCTACCCTAGTGTACAAAATATGACGAGAATAATTATTCATGATCTAATAGCAGAGCTTTTACCATATCATAATTGAATATCATTAAGCATACCTAATTCCATTTATTTGATGCGCTATCTACTAGTTATGTTGCGCAAAGCATGTTTCAACTTTAATGAGTATGCATGGGCTCTCGGTAAAAAATAGCTTATCATAACAGGCAGGTAGTTTATTCTAATAGGATCGTGACTATTTATACCTGCTTTTTAAACCCTGCTATTATCAGCGTAGCGATTTCATACATTTTCTTCTCAACTGAAATGACTTTTTGCAAATGGGATAGGTCCTCTTATAAAATGAATTATAGCTCTTAAATACATTTTAAAGGGTTTTGTACTTACTGCATAGTTTATTTGAAATTAGTTTCGTTAATAGAAAGTTAAATTTTGCAACTCGATGTTATAGTTTTTGATGTTTTTTATAGATAAAATTTTTATTTAAAATTTTTAAGAATACATTTGCTGGCATGATATTTTAAATACAATGTCGACTATTAATAATTGAAATTGTAAGAATTATGGTTATTTAACAACAATTGTGAATTTTATTTTTGATACACATTTTTAAACCAAGAGAATTTTTTATTGGCTATGAAATAGGATTTAATTGTTTAATGGCTTGACTTTTTATACTTATTTTTTTTATACTAAAGCTTATTTTTATACAATTTTACTTTTATAGTAGAAAATTTCCTATGCACTTGATAAACCATTATGACATAAAACTAAATTTTTTGAGAGGACTTAAATGAAGTTTCATCTTAAATAATTATTCATTATCATGGAACTCAAGATAAGTGTTTTTTTTTTTTTTTTAACTGATCTATTTAATAACTTTCACGAATTTAGCAGGGTGATATAGCCTCATTAACAAATTATTTCTTCAATATACTCTTATTGACACCTTGATCAATAAATTAAATTTTATGTTTTATTAGAATATCTTATTGCATAAATTCTGTGATAGAATATTTTTCTTTCCTTAAATGCAACAAAAATGTTCACCACAATTTATTATTATTAAAACATTTATTATTATTAACACATATTATTTATTAAAACATACTTTGACAGATTTTTTTTCCTCTTAAATTTTTTTAGTCCCTAGTTTCTACACTGTAAATAAATTCAGAATCAAGTTAAAGTATAACTTATAAAGTACCTTCACTTCTTGTGCATCATCCGTAAAATCTGTAGTGTATTTACCACTACAAAAATATAATTCCAATTCACTAGTACATAAGACATGTTAACTTGATTCTATGGAGAGGTACCTTTTCATAGATGAAGATTGACTTAGTCGATAACTACTTACTTTCCACATTGGTGACCCGGGCGTGATGTGAATACGCCTACCTTGGCAGAAACACCCACTACGATTTGAACACGCCTACTTCGATGGATGGTCCACATTGGGCAGTTGACTTGCTATTTGTGACTGCGCCATTATCCACCGCCTCGCGCTGTTGCTACTCAGTCTCGTTCGCGTACAACGTATACACTCGACTGCTTAAGGCAACGCAGGAGCGACCACGACCATGAACTTAATACAGCTCTCATGATCAGCACTCTAAAGTACGGTGATCTTAATGCAGCTCTCCCGGCTTTTCACAAAACAGCAATGAATCAACTAGTGGTATCCGTTCATCGAATTCTACCACAGCTATAATTTTGGTGAGAGTATACTGTAGTGTATCTACCACTACAAAAATATAATTCCAATTCACTAGTATATAAGACATGTTAACCCACTCTATTCTATGGAGAGGTAACTTTTCATAGATAAAGGTTGACATGGTCGATAACTACTTTCTTCCCACAAAATCCATTTTAAAGTAAATGTACCCTTTTTACTGTAAATATTGTACCGTAAGTTTTACAATAATATTCAATTAGAGTGATTCGGTGATCTTACGGTAATTATTACTTTAAAAATTACGGTATATCAGATTTCTTTTCCGTAACATAATCCGATAATAATGAATTTTGCGGTAAAAATACCAACTCCTTCAGTTCCGGTACTTTTTACTATAGTTTATTTAGAAATTTCTTACAGTGTTCGCACAAATATGAGAGAGTAACTGTTCCTTATACCTGTGTTTCCCAAACTTATGACTTTTGTGTACCCTTTCTAAATTTTTCGTAACGCTGTGTACCACTAATAAAAAAAATGAATGTATTTTTTACTATAGAAAAATTGCACAAAAGTTAAAAATCGCAACTGGCTGTTCACACAACTAATTACTAGCTGTTAACTCTGCAAAAAATAGTCAATAGAAAAATACGTAATAGTAAATTTTCATGACTAACCTTGTTTAAAATAAATTTTTTCGAAATTTTCGCTTGTTGCAAGATATTTCGCATTAGAACGCGTACCCCCGCTAAAGTGCTCCCGTACCCCACTTAGGGAAACGCTGGCTTATACGATTAGATAAACAGCAGTTTTTTTATTATTTTACTGACATCCTTTAAAATAAACTTCCAGTTGTCATATAAAAATTAATTTTAATTATTTTATTCTATATAAAATAATTATAATCATTATATTCTATATAAATTAGTTTTATTGTTTTAACTTAGTATTCTTATTGTTTTAACTTATGAGAGACTGCTCAAATCCCATAGAATTTTGATTCATATTCATCAGTCAAAAAAATTATGCTATTTGCTGTTTATCGAAAATTAATGTTTGTTATTTGGGTATTTGCTTTTTTTTAAATTAACATTGAATGAAATAAAATAAAAGAAAGCATTTTAATTTTATCATATTCAAAATCAATCCATAAATATTTTTATTTCCAATAAATGATGTCTACAAAAACGGTTTATGTTATCTCATATGAAAAAGCCAACGAATCTCTTATTAGTTCAAAATATAAAAGCCCCGAAGAAAATTAGAGTAAAATCAATCATCTCTCTATTTCAACTTGTCTCAAGCGTTGGTAAAATGAACCGCGGCGAATCTGTAAATCTTATATTGAATTAGTAGGATTCTCTAAAGAAACTTCCGTGTTTTCTTTGAAAATAAATTATTTGTTTACCGTGATGAATCATCTTCGCTATCTTTTATGTGATTCTTACTTAAAATAAACTCATTAAAAATGAATCTCATACTTACTGTTAAAATAAAAAGTGAATTGAATATAATTGTTTTGTTTTCTAATGATGAATTTGTTTACACTTTTTAAATTTGCTTTTAATAGAATTCACTATTATTAGTTTGATTCTAAAATTTAATGCGTGCCTGGTACATTATAGATAGTATTGTTTAAAGCAGATAGTAGAATAGCGTTGTACATTATTTGAATATTACTTGAATAGATTGCACTGTTTGTGTGTTATGAAAACCAAAATATTTTAAAAATGTTTTACTGAATTTGAGCATACCTTTTTTGTAATACCCATTGTTGAAATAATAGATAATATAATAATAGAAAATATAATGATAGAAAATATAATGATAGAAAATAATGATAGAAACGGAATAGAAATAATCCAATATAGATAATAGAAATATTGTATTTATGAAAATAATATTTTCTTATTTTATAATGATTGCTATAAGAAATACAGTGTTGACCACATAATTACATTAATTGGATTTTTCTTCTCTTTTTAACTTCTTTGTGACATTTGCTAGGAATTAATAAGTTTAGATTCCATTGTTTTTTTTTTTTTAACGATTTTAAGTAGATATATATTTAAAGAATGCACGTAATTTTCTAATAGAACTAGAATTTTTGTTATAGAATTTCATAAACGTATTTGTGATATTCAGCAATTCGATAAAGTTTAAAATTTTATCAGCAATATGCTGAATAAGATTTGTTAAGCTCAATCCTGTTCTGGAAAACGAAAGTAAATAATGACAATAAATAATTTCTTATGAATATAATATTGAAACTGTAGAGAAAAAAAAAATTAATCGATTGCGTGTCTTATGTCGCTTTTATCCTGGCAACAGGAATTTATATACAAGGCTACAAAGGGACCTTTCTTATAAAATACTAAAGTTCTATAAAACATATTTGACAATGAACACCATATGTAAAACCCCATAATACCATAATAAAAGCACATTTGAAAAATGACAAATTCTTGTTTTTTCCTTCTATCATTAAATTAATGAAAAGCAAAACAAGTATAAAAATATTTTTTACTAACCCTTTGACGCGATTGTGTCACCTGTGTCCCTTTTATATATTTTTTTCAGGTGCTTTAATTACAAACAAAAATATATTTTGATAATTTTTTATTATTATAAGAAACAGTCTAATAAATACTAAAAAATCTGTTGGAATATCGGAATTATATTTGTACAAAATATAAAATCCAACAAAAAAGTAGTTAGATAAATTTTTTTTCTCCATTCATATTGAAAAATTTATCAATAATTGATTTTGTAAATTAAAGACATTTCAATAATAAATAACTGTTTCTCTTAGATGTAAATAACTGCAATTAAGTGCAAATGTGTAAATATTGTTCGAAAGTGAGCAGTGTTTGGAAGAATATACCTTTAACGCAGAAAAAGAAGCTAGTTACATGCAGTATATCATTAAAATAAATTATTAAAATACTAAATATAAAATCTTATACTTATTTTGACCTAAATTAATACAAAATAATGAAAAAAAGTATAAAAACTGTGTTTAATAAAAAGTCTGCGTCAAAGAGTTAACTAATAAACGTTTTTATAATATTATTTATATTGATTATATTTAAACATATTATACAATACCTGTTAAAGCTTCTTCAATTTTTCGAAAAGTATAAATTTTTTTAAAATGAATTAACCAATGAAAATTCTCCAAGCTGTTTTTTTTTATTCGTGCACTTTAAAAAAAGTTCAGATTTTTTTTTAGCATTAGTTTTCTCCGTTTATAAAAATAATGCTAATTTTATAAAAGCTATTGAAATTCCCAGAAGCTACACCATAAATTTTTTTTTAAATAAATGTTTTGTTTAAAATATCCAATAAATATGCATTATTAAATTGAAGGCCATATGAACAATAAGGCTATCAAACGATTTGATTTATTATCGAGAATGGTTAAAACCTAATGGAGGTAGCTAAACTTGCAGCTTTTCAATTTGTTGCTCAGTTTTATTGCTCTCTATTTCTTTCCTATTAATGAACAGGTTTTATCCTTTTTACTGTTGAAGCTGTTATTCTTTTTTAATGTTCTAAACTCATTTTCACATCTCCACTATTTTATGAGTCTGCAAACAACAATGGTTCAGGCAAAAATATGAGTGGAAAAAAAAAATCAAAAAGCGCTCTTGTTTGTACTTGCGTCAAGAGGCATAGAAGACTAAATTAGTAAGGATTATAAAAGTTTGTGGTGATTATATGGCAAAAACACATTTTGACTTTTGAACTTTCGTGAAATTTAATGATGGAGATGCAGGTGAGAAATACTAGCTAATAAAAGCGTTGCATAATTCTTCCTTTTGAAATATTTTTTTTAAAATAAAGCTGTAAAAATAATGTTTTCCTCATATTTATCCAACTAGATTTCCTTAACTACAAAGGAGACTTATTATTGAGTTATGTTAAAATTCCTATTGTAGGTAAAGATATTTTTAATTGTTAACTAGCGGAAGGATTCTGTAAAAAACAGAATTTTTCATTCAACAGTTTTGGGAGGAAAAACTTTTTTTTCTTCTTAAAAATAGGCCGTTCAAAAATTAAGTAAGCAAAAAAAGGCGTAGGGATTTTGTGATTTGTTTATTTTCATTGGCGAAGGGGAGAGAGTCTAAATTTGCCAAAAACACACTTAATTCCGCGATTAAAAATGTCATTCGCTTCAAAACTATATAAATAGGATATAGCAGTTGACATGTTTCAAGCGTTAAAAACAGGCGCCTATTATCAAGACTTGTCAGGCGTGAATGAGAAGAACACAAAATGTTTGGAAATTAAAACGAAAAGTTGCTAACGAAACGGTGAGAAATAAAACTAGGAAAAAACCACAGTGGCCGAGAGGGGCAAATCAGGGTAAAATGCATTTTCACCGACTATGGAGAGGTGGTGAGAAACTAATATCTTGGGATGTTATAACATTTTCTTCATTCGGATATTTTTGCATTTAACTTTGCTAAATATATTTGGTTTACGGAGTTTATAAAGGATAACTTATTAAGATAATTTATACAATAATTTAGATTTTTCAATAGTTTCAATGATTTAGTATTTTTCTTCCTTTCTTAAGTTCAGTTAAACTTAAGCTCAAAAATGTTCAAGTGTAAATAAATGAGTTTGAGACAGGTAATGATTTAAATGCATAATTCTCATAATGCGTTCGATTAAAATTTTCATAAGGTAAAAAAAAAAAAAAAAAAAGAAGAAATTTTTTTCTTTAATCTGCAGGACCTAGCTTTTATTGTATCGTTTAAAAATATCGTTTTAAAATAAGTAGTTTTTTCTTTGTCTGATTTTAGAGAAAATATTATTAGTCTGTTTACGATTTTATCGCGCAATGGAAGTTTATTCACATTAACGGTGAGCAAAATTAAAGAAATATAAGTATTAATTTGCTTAACATAATATTTAAAAAGTTTTAGATTATTCAAAATTGAAAGTATATCACAATGCAGAGTTATTTCACTTATTTTCTTATTTATTTCACTATAAATCGTGCAGTGCGTTTTTTTTCCCCACAAGCAAAATATCTTTTACAAATTTCTTTGAAAGATAGTAAATTGAAGAAATTCGTGAAATACTGGAAATAGAAAGTCAACGAACTTAAGAGGAATTGGTCAATTCCATTTACTTCCTTTAATCTAATTCTTGACAGAAACAAAATTATCCAATTTTGCCGCTGTTCTTTTATGAGTATATCACTATCAACTGTTCTTATTATTCCTTTAAAAAACCGAAAAAATCTTATTTTTTCAGTTTTAGTTCTTTATTTCTTAAATACGAAGTGTTAAAGAGTAAGTGTGTGTGTGTTATTTCTGAGCAATTCAAAAAGCAAAGTTCCAGGACTCCGTTTCGTTTGTAATGATTCTGGAAAGTGCTCTCAAGGGTAAAGTAATCGGCTCAATTCAAAAGGAATCTGGTTGAATTCAGCTTCCAGAAGAGAAACTCTATTCGATTATTCTTAGTTTAAAAAACCCGTTTTTTTTCGATAAAAAAAACTTTTGACTTTTCAAGTATATAATAAAACAGTTTTAAAAATTATATTTAATTTAATATAGTTTCTGTCAAAGATTTTTCAAAATTAATATTTTCTGATTAAAATTAGAAAATAATAGCGGATATTGTGAAAAAAAGTTGTTTAAATGAAGTACTAAAAAGGCAAAGCGTGATGCTAAGTTCAGTTACAAATTTCTTTTATTTTTTAATTAGTTATTAATATTCAAATTTCTTTTTTTCCCTCTATTTAGTATAAATAATAGTTTTTACACCTTATATAAAAAAGCAATGTATTATATTGACTAAATTAGATATTGGAATAAAATTTTTTTTTAAAAATGTAAGAATTATTCTTTGAGGAATAATTAAGCATATATTAATTAAATTATTTGAAGTATTTATTAAGAAAAGATAAATTTGACTCTTTAGAAAAGCTTTTCTATTTTTTACATACATTATTTGCCTGAAAGCTTTCTTCCAGAGAGATTAATTATTGAATATATTTAAAAACCTTTTTTTTTTTTAAAGGAATTTGTTTTTGGTCGTGAAAAACTATTATTTTATGCATTTTAATAACAATTTCTTACTATGATCCTATAAATTCTAATTTTTTGTTACATCACTATAACTTAAAATAAAAGAATTAAATTACGTTATGTTAAATCTTGATATTTTAAGTTGTAAGGGACTATCTTCTTTTTTGTATTTATTTTTTGAAAGAGAACATTAGCTTCATATTTTTTTTTAATACATAACAATTCTTTTTAGCTTTCAAACTCATTTGTAAGGTATGCGTAGAAAAATTTTTAAATTTTTTTTTTGAATTTAATTAATTGCTTTAAAATTATTTTAGATTTTTTCCAGTTTAATTTAGAAATCAGAATGGTATGGTTTAAAATATAATTTATAATTTTCTTAATCAAATTAGTTCGGTAACTTCAAAGTAATCTACGATTTATTTAAAGATATAATAAATTAATTATATACCTGCTCATTGGAATTTAAAGACAATAAATTGGATTTTTCGACACAATTTGCAAAGGTTGAAGTTGAAAAAGAAAATTTTGTATGATTTTATTTAATCACAGTATTAATTTACATTTTGCTTTTTTCATTTTGCCGGATGTCTTTCAAAAATTTTGTCATATTCCCATTCTTGTATGTTAATATCAGTATTAATGATGAAAGGTTTAAAAAGATATTTCTAAAGTAATTTGCGTTTACTATTTAATCAATGATTATTGTTTATATTTCAAAGAAGAAAAAAAACTTTGCGCATATGTTTTAATTAATCTGCATTATTTGAATAAGATAAAATCGAATTCTTATTTACTACAATATGTTTTACAACCTTTCACATTATATGCAACCGATTATTTCTTTACTATAATTTGTTACTCAAAAATTGTGAAGAAATGCTACATATTATTAACAAATAAAATTATAGTAAAAAATACAGAATAAAAAGAAAACACTTCTTTAAGCAAACGATTTTAGCTAAGCAAACGATTTTAGTGACGGATATTCGGAATCGTTTTCTAGTTTTATATTTTAAATTTTGCTCCTAAACAGAATAAGAACCATCAATATATTTTATTAGTTTTAAGTTTTGATTTTTTTTTATTAACTAGTTACAACATATTTCTTAAAATGAACTTTTAGTTTTACTTTATTTTAACTTAAAGGAATAATACTCTTAAATTATAAAAATTCTTAGTATTTAAATTTTTTTTTTTTTTACATTACTAAAAGTTTATCTAATGTTTTTATTTTGAAGAAATAAATGGTTTAATATTTAAACGCAATTTCTTACTCTCAATCACAACGTACATCTCAGCGTTTTAAATGTTGAAAACTTCCTGCATCCGATTGCGTTGTAATTACCCATCAATATTTCATCCGGAAATTTCTTAATTCCTGAGATTAAACTTGTTTCTTTTTTTTTCTCTTAATGATTCGAAAGGAACTCTTTGTAAAAACGTGTTCCGATCACTTTCTTTTAAGAGCACTACATTTCGAAATAGGTAATGTTTTTTTCATCGAAAAAAAACTAAAAGAAAAAAACTATAAAGGTAAAGAAATATAAGGCAATAACTTTTGAGAATAGAAAAATAAACGCAACAAAATATGAATACTTTTCACAACTTTACTAGGTTGAATTGCTTATGGCTGCTCTTGAAAGCTGTCTCCATATGAAAAACGATTTGTAACGAATAATATACTTTTTTTACAACTGTTGCGAATTTACAATAGTTATTCATGACTTAAGTTTTTAACCATTTTTAATATTTCATTTTATCTATTCTTTATGTATTCTGCAGTTTTTTCGTGAATTTTTAACAACGGTCAATTGAGGCATTTAGAATAAATATATTAAGTAGGTAAATATTTCAGCTGTGTAAATTGTAGACTTAATGCTTCAGGAGTAAGTAAAAAGGGAAAAACCCACGCAACCTTAAGATAAAGTCTTATCTGGCGAACTAAAAAAGGGAATAAGATATGTTTTTTCTATTATTTCTAATGCATAACGTTGAATGACGGTGATAAATTGTTAGACAGTTTGCGTTGGGCCTTAAAAATTTGCACTGATTTAGCTTTAAAAAAGCAGGTCACGTTCTGTTTTGACCTTGAAATATTTCTTTTTTTACACCCCGTAACAGTTACTCGGAATAAAAATTTCATATGGTTTCCTTATGTTATAAACCATCTTAAGAAAATTCTTATGTAATGTTTTTTTTATAGATTATCTTTTAACTTTCATTCCTATATTTATTTGACGTTTATGATGTTTATTTGAATTTTTTTGGAAATTTTTGAATTTGATTTCTTAAAATGATAAATAAAAGTTGAGATATTAAGTTCCATTTAAAATCATCTAATAGATCAGTGATCATGATTGAACACTAATGATTCTCTATTATGTATAATAGTAAGTAGAAATTATGAACTAATGTTGAACTGATTTTTTAAAAGTACGTGGTTTTAATTTTCAAAAAAGTTTTATTTATAATTTTTGTGCTTGTTTTTAAAAATATTTCTTATTCTGAATAATATAGCAAGATATTAAAATTGAATGCATGTTTAGAACTATCTTTTGGATATTCAGCAAAATGAATGCTTTCCCTGCGCTTTTATTGATTACTGATCAGTTTTTAAATGTTGATTTTTTTTTAGCCAATTGAAGTGCTTAGCGAAAAGTTATGTCAAGTGACTTTAAGAAAATTCGTCAAAAAATGCTTTTTAATTGAAGGTTCTTTGGACGAATTCTTTAGTACCGTTCCTGCAATGTAAAAAATATCAGATCAAATTGCGGTATAAAGTACCAACACTTTGGGTGCATCATCCGTAAAACCCATTTTTACCGTAAAATATTATACTGTAATTTTTAAAGTGATATTTGTTTAATAAGAGTGACTCAGTGATTTTACTGTAATTATTACTGTAAAAATTACGGTATATCAGTTTTTTGTTTCGTAACATGCTCCGGTAAAAATGGATTTTCCGGTAGAAAGTACCAGCACTCAGGGTGCTTTTTACAGTAATATTTTTACTGTGTGAAAATTTGAGAAAATTTGAATTGAAAAATGCTTTGTAAAATTTCTTTGCAAAACATTTTTTATTGAAAATCCCTTATTTAAAGCTTTGCTGCGGCAAATTAATGTGATACACCTACAACTGAACATAGAAAGTTTTTATATCAAAGAAATCGGTCTGTTTAGTTTAGGATGTAACTTAACACGTATTCACACAAAGCTTTTCAATTAATTTCGAATGGTATTTGTTGTGCAAATTATTTTATTCAGTTTCTCATATTTATTTGGAAAGAGAAATTTTAGTCCAGTTTTCGTATCTTAATGTGAGTGCCTTTCGTAAAACACTTGTCGAACAATATTTACCGCACAAATATTCAGCTCGAACATTTTAAGAAAGCTGTGGTTGTACAGATAGAACATTCCATTCTTGCCAATTTCATTCAAACAAAACACTTTCTTCAGCAACTTGATTCCACTTTCAATGTTTAACGTAAAAATAAAATGGATCGAAAACAAATAGAGACTTAGTATATATTGACTGAGCAGGAACTGTTTATTTTCCCGGGTTCTTTATCTTCATTAAATATATACTGCTTCCACATTCAACAAAGAAAGAGAATCCATATTTTTCCATTGTTCCAACGGATTTCTATTACTCGAAAATTTGAGAAACATGAAAACGATCAATAGAGCAATGGGAAGTTTCATGCGTTCGAATTAATCTTGTGTGTGCTTAAATATGAGAAAGGGAATTCTAATGAACTTTCTGTTCTCTGTTTGAAAAAATGTGTGAAATTAGTTTGGATTCAGTTAAAAATCTGTTATTTTCAATGCTGTTTAGTGAGCGCTGTTAAGTGACGTTTCAGACCTTGGCCAAAGAACTGCTTTCAGACAAACTGTTCAAAAAATTTTTTGTACAAAAACATCAGGAAGTTCTTAACAAAGTTTTAACTGTAAAATATGAATTTATATTTTTCATACATATTATACAAAAAAGAATTATTTCAAAACTTTCCCGAACTGAGTTAATGTTCTATAATATCAATGCATATATAAAGTTAAAATGTAACTCAACCCATTAAGGCCTAAACTTTTTATATACCGCGATGCAAAGAAAAACTCCTATTAAAAAAGTGGTTGCTTGTTTTAGCTTAATGAATATTTTATTCTGTTAGCTATTACTTGATTTTTGAAAAGAATAAATAAACATTTGCTTAAGGTAAAAACAGTTTTTTTGTCGTGTGTTTGTTTTGGGCAGTGGGAGTGCGATTGTTCCTGTTTTTCAGTGGCGCCATCTATGGCCAGGAATTCGACTTCTGCCACGCCATTCACACAACCACAACCCGTTTATAGGGCGGGTCAATTCACACACAAAGGTGAAAGGACATAGAACATACAGAGAGAGAAAGAAACATCCATGCCTTGCCCGGGATTCGAACCCAGGACCTTTCTGATGCAAGGACAGTTCCCTGCCCCCTACATAGGTCAGTCGGCGTGAAAACAGTTCTTTCTCAGATTAGAAGAATTCTCATAAAATTCTTGCAATTATCGTGACATATATGTCACGCTAGGTTAAAATGTAACTAAACATGTTCTTATACGACTGCTTTTGATATTGTCATATTCTTTATTTAGCGGAATTTTTATACATCTAATATTTATTTAACGATAGAAATTTTAGTTTAGATTCAATTAAAGTCGTTTCTTTGAAACATTTGTGGCACAATATTTACTACACAAATATTCAGTTCGATAATTTTACGGAAAACTCTTGTACAAATAAAACAATTTTTACAGAAACAGTATTTCAGTTTCAATGTTTAACACAAAAACTAGAGCAAATCGAAGACAAAAAGAGCGACTTAGTTAATATATATATCATATATTGGCTGAATAGGAATTGTTTTTTTCCGGAGTTAAATGTTCTTTTTCATTAAAAACATTATTTTCACTTCGAACAAAGAAAGATAATCCATATTTTCCCGTTGTTACAACTGATTCCTATTATTCGAAAATTTAAGAAACGATCAATAGAATATATTTAAGTCTGAGTTGGAAAGGAGTTCTAGAGAACCCTTTAGAAATGGAAGCTTCATGACTTATGGATATTCCAATCGAATTAATCTTATGTGTGTGTTAAATATGAGAGCGGGAAATGCTAATGAACTTTCTGCTCTCTGTTTGAAAAGTTGTTTGAAATGAATATCGATTACTTTGTTCAGTCAAAAATCTGTTATCATCCTTCAACACGCGAGAAAAAAGGGATTAAAACATTTAAACGACTGCGAACATAAATAGGTTTATCGAAAGGTTAAGGAATTGATTTGTTAAGCTGTTTAATTAATAAAAAGTTTTAAATGTATTGTTAACTGAAAAGGCTGTTTGAAAGTTATTTAAATAAAACTGTAAATATTAAACAATAATTGTCGCTATAAAATCATCAATTTTCGCTTTTATCATAGTAATTATAAAGGTCATAGTAACACATTATTGTTATTTTTCAAAATTTTTGTTAAGTGTTTCTCGAAAAGGTTTTGGGTTTGTAAATGATACGGGGAGATGCAAAGCGTCCGTATGTGTACCGCCTGCCCCGAAACACTTAACAAAGTCTCTCAGTCAAAGTTTCTCGGGCACTGAAGAGAAACTTAGTTATAAATGTCGCCTGTAAGTTGAGAATTTATCTTTTTTAATGTTTTGAATGTACGAAAAACTTGCTAAGTTACGTTTGATACAATTAAGTTATATGTGTACCTTGAAATTCGTATTTTTGAAAATGCTATTTATACGCATTAAATAGCAAAACATAACTTTCAGGTCGAATGAAAAATTTTTGAAAAATGTTTATGAACTTTCTATCCAAAGTTTTTAAAAATAGAGAAAATGAACACAAAAACACTACAAAATCTTAATTAAATTTAGGAAAAAAAGAACAGTAAAAATTTTTAGGAACTTTTTCTGATTATTAGAACTTTGTATTTTCCTTATAAGATTTTGTATGAAAAAAACGGAAACAGGGTAAACAGTATGAATTTCTTCTTAAGACTAGCTGACAAACTAAAATCAAATTAACCATATATTATATATTGACTGATAATCTCGATATAATATCTCATGCGAGTCTTTCTATATTAATTCATGTCATCTTAAAATAGATTCTCTTATTAATAGAAATCGTTCTTTCACGAAGAGCCATAAAATATCAACATTCCAATTAAAAGTTTATTTTCTGAAGTTAAAGGGCAATACCTTTTGATAATATCTTAAGAAAAATCCCAAAAACTTCTTGCCGTCTATATGTCGTCATCAGTTAAATCGAATCGAGATGATAAATTTTCCCTTTTGGAAATCGTTCGATTACGTTAGGGAAGATTTTGCAACTCGTTCCCTTTCAGAATCCCTGAAGACGGGACATAAAAGACGGGACAAACCAAATTTGAGTGGCTTTTTTTATGATGTAACTGACAGTAAAACTATGTCCAAACCCGATGATCATGACTGAGGAATCCTCTTCTTTAAAGAATTTGCACTAAGATGTTGAATAAAAATGTAAAGAAACTAATTTGTGAGTCGTCTATGGAAATTACTTGTTTTTTCTACAAATAACATCTCTTAAATCGTCATATAATATGGGCTACTCACTAAAATGTATGTATTTATATATTGTTATCAAATTTATGACATGAAAAAATGCATGGCCTTGAAATTATGTTTTTGAGAATAAATACAGTTAAATATTTTACTTTCTTGTTTGTTATGCCAAGGATAAAAAGTAACTTTCACAAAGAAATACACTACATTTCTTTTTCTTGAACTGCCAAAAAAAAAAAAAAGAAAAAAAAAAGAAAAAAAAAAGAAAAAAAATCATTACCTAAGAGAAAATGGTTTATTCTAGATTTAACAGTTTGTGGTTCATAAGGAACGTTGTTTAGATTTTTCTTGGAACTCAAGACGTAATTATTTTGTTTGGAATGCTATTTTTTTTCTGAAATGATGTTAAAAATGTTAAGAAACCTGTTTGGTTTCGAAGAAACGAAGTCATATTATTAAAGTTTCTGGAGTCTCTTTGTATTCGACTGCTTCGCCATTTAATCGTATTGTACTTTTTTTCTCTTAACCATTTATAATGATGTTTGAATTGAATTTGTCGTTGTATAATTAAAAAAAAGTGGATTTACGTTATGTGGAAAAAGAATAACGGATTTAAGGATGATGATTTTTGAAAAAGGCAATAACTTTCCTCTGAAGAACATTGTCAAAGGGACTAAGAATATTTAAAAAAGTATCGTTTCTTAAAAAAAAAGTTAAAAAAATGAGAAATATTACCTATAGAATGGAGAAAAAGTTTCCATTAAATATATTGTCCTAGTTAATCCATATGTTTTAAGAAAATAGGACGTAGAGGACAGATTGTCAGGAGTTAAAACAAAACAACAGTTTTATGTTGCGTTGTCACGTATTCAGAAAATCTCATATATTTTTAGAAACTATTGGCATATATTTCAAAAAACTTCGTCGAAGATTAATCAGTAATTACATATAGAGTATCAGTGTTTAAATGAACGTTGTTATTCAGAGTACTCTCTAATCGTTATTCTGATATACTTTGAGAAACTTGATCGAAGATTAATCATCATCATCTGCAGATTATAAAGTTAAAATCGAACGAGATTTTATATACATTAGGTTACTTTGCTACGTATTCATAGTACTCTCTAATAGTTATTTTGATATAATTTGAGAAACTTGATGGAAGATTTATCATCATCATCTGCAGATTTAAAATCGAACGAGATTTTGTATACATTAGGTTATTTTGCCACGTATTCATAGTACTCTCTAATCGCTATTTTGATATAATTTGAGAAACTTGGTCGAAGATTAATAACCATCACCTACAGATTATAAAGTTAAAATCGAACGAAATTTTATATACATTAGGTTACGTTGCTACGTATTCAGAGTACTCTTTAATCGTTATTTTGATATAATTTGAGAAACTTGATCGAAGATTAATAACCATCATCTACAGATTATAAAGTTAAAATCGAACGAGATTTTATATACATTAGGTTACTTTGCTACGTATTCATAGTACTCTCTAATCGCTATTTTGATATAATTTGAGAAACTTGATCAAAGATTAATAACCATCACCTACAGATTATAAAGTTAAAATCGAATGAAATTTTATATACATTAGGTTAGGTTGCTACGTATTCAGAGTACTCTTTAATCGTTATTTTGATATAATTTGAGAAACTTGATCGAAGATTGATCAGTAATTACTATCATATTGCGAAGTTAAAATGGAACGAGATGATTTACATTATGCTATATTGCTATGTATTCAGCGTACTTTCCAACAGTTATTCTGTTATATTTTGAGAAACTTGTCACCAATTTCCTAAAGATAATGAAGATTAAATGGAACGAGATTGAATATATCATATTATTGTATTATATTATATTATATTATATATATTGTATTATATATTATATATTATATNTCCATGGCGAAGTACGATAAGTTCGATAAGTTCAGAACCTGCCCCGTTAAATATATATTATATATTATATTATATATTATATTACATTGCATACTATATTGTCTTGTATTCAGAGCACTCTCTAACCGTTATTCTCATATTTTTATGATACAATTTTTTAATGTTTGAGAAGTTGCTCCAAAGCTGCATTATTTAGAATTCGCTTTTCCAAAAAAATTTGAAAAGATTAAGAATTATTTATTGTTTTAAGATTGATCCATGATTGTCATCATTGACTCTCAAAATAATGCCTTTCAGCAAATAAATTAGTATTTTTAGCTCTGTTGAGAGTTTGTATCTGTTATTTATGACTATTAGATTAAGTTTTCCATATCTTAAGACAGCATCTTCTATGCTAATTAAGAAAATGGCGATGAAGAAAATGCACAGTTTTGCAAAAAATAGCGCTTGAAGTTATTACATTATGCATTGTCTGGGCTCATAAAATTACAATCATAATCATAAATTTACAATCATTAATTACTTTTAATGATTCTCAACTAATAAGAAAAACTCACCTAATCAGCATTTTTGTAAGACTTCGTACTTTAAATATTTTAGTTATTCGTTCGTTCTAAAGCCCAGATTGATCGGCTAAATGCTATATGTAGTTTCATTCGAGTTTAAAAACGTATGAAAAGTTTATTAGTTTTTTTAAATAGTGTAATGTAGTGTTGTTTAAAATTTAAACTTCTTCTCTATTAAGGCACTCAAACTAAGGCCTTTTTTAAAATTTTTTTTGGAGAGAAGAGCTTCAGAGAACAAGTCTTAAAGATTAGTTTCTTTTTTTTTTTTAAATTTTTGTTATTAATTCGTTAGAACATTTATTAAGATGTAAGGTATCGCAACAAGCGCTTGTTAAGAGAGTGATTGATAAATCATGTTTCGTTTCTTCAACCTAGACAGTTTCGCTCTAAAATTACAAGATGGCTGATAACGTTCCAATTACCGTCCTTAACTCAAGAGAAGAATTAAATAAGGAATAAGAGCCCATTCTTAATGCTTCTAACAACAAGTTGATTGTCTTCCATTTTAATCATTCTTCATTTTCGAAAGTAATAGCACTTTTATTTTGATGATATTAACATGGTGTCAACTTTGTTAATAAGCTCCATGATCATTAAAGTGCTTAGTGTTTGTTTTGATAAATAAATGTGTTTTTTATTATTTCCCTGGATTTAATTACACGTAAAGTTTTCTTTATTGATTTTTTTTTCTAAATTGTTAGGTGGAATAAAAAATAAATCGAAAGGAAATCATTTTAACAGCGTTAAAATATGGGCGTTTTTTGTTATTTAAATATGGACCTTATACCATACTAAGTGTATCGATTTTATTTATAACAGCTTATTTAACAAATTCTTTATTAATATCGTATGTTTCGCATATTTTAAATTTTAAATTAAATTGATAAAAAATTTTCAAACATTAGAATTTAAGTAAATTTTATGACATTTGCTGTTAATTGTGTTGTCCAAACCAAATATAACTTTTAGTATGTATTTATAATTTTTTATAATTTTATTTAATAATAGTCAAAAAATGTGGAATTGTAAGGCTCACAAATTTTTATATCGTTTTAAAGAATGCACTTTTGCATGCCAGAATTCAAAATTTGAGCGAAATCGGTCGAATAGTTCCTGAGAAGTCGAATTTTAAAGATAGAATTTTTCAAAATTGATCAAAAGATATTCAGGATGGTCCGTTTTTTATTTTACGAACTGTTCATTCTAATGAACAATAATTACAAAAATTGATTTCGAATACTTTAGATCTAGAGATCCCAGACCTTTTTTATAATGTTTCACAACCCGGTTAACTCGTAGGGCGGGTAAAATATTTCAGTCCTTCATCATGTACTCATGAGGTTGGAAATTTGGTCTATTATAATTTTTACGCGTACATAATTGTGGCATTTAAACAATTTTTTGGTCAGTTTGTTTCTGATCATTCACATACAATAAAAAGAAAGTTGAGCTTAAACCTATTTAAACATAAATGAAATTTAATTCTAATGCAAATATTTGTTCATGGGCTGGTGTTTGAAAACATTGCCTTGGTACGATTGCTGTAGCTAAAAAAACCAAGATAATAGCTTAAGATAATTTCTAACAATAGAATAGGAAGTATGATATAAGTCATACACTTTAAATAAATTTTTTTAACTTCTGAAACGTTCTTCTAGATCAAAGATATTTTGGGAGACTACAAAGCTGCTTCTAAACAGGTTTTAAAAAAAATGTGATGTAATCTAATTACCCGTCTGTGTCAGCTGTATCATCCATTTTTCATGGTAACTTTGCTATGCACTATTTTTAATTGCTCTCTTCCCATATAAATAAATATTACTACTAAAATTATTCTTAACTAGTATATTATTATAAGATGGACAGTAGCCTGCTGATATTTAGCTTACTGATCACGTAGTCGTTAATGGTTTAAGTATTACATAGCAATATTAAGTCTTACAAATAAAGCATTGCTGCGGTTAAATATTAATTATTATTTCACTTTTAAGTGTAATTTTTCTTAGTGGGTACTTTCGTTTTACTGGTTAAAAGATTTTTTTCCCTTCTTTATTTTGTCTTTATTTTTTCTTCGATTTTGAAATGACATAAACGACAAAAATAGCCTAGAGATGAAATCCACAAGTTAGGATGATTTTCAGGATGAATTTCCTTTAAGCTTCTTTAAATGAAGAAATGGTAGAAAAAAAACTCACAAATTTTTGAATAGCTTAATAAGGTTAAAAAAAGATGTATGTAATTATTTTCTTTTAGTTAGTCAAGTTATAGTTACCCGTTGTTAATTATTCCATTTTATTTTATCAGAGTTGATTAAACGAATTATTTAAGGCATTCATTCGCCTTAAGAAATCTATTAACCTGAACCTAACTTATAAGAAATAATACGAAGATAACCAATTTAAGCTATGAAATAGTCACAATAAGTCGTTGTAGAAAACATATTTAAGTATTGAAATCAACCACAAAAGTGTAGGGGGAATTTTTCAAGAGTAGTGTAAATTCATAGAGCATTATAAAGATTGTAAATACTGATAGATTGTTAGGTTTAGAGTAGGACATCATTTAATATGTAAAACAATAATAACGGTTTAGCCGGAAATAAAATATTTTGCACAGAAGATTTAAAAATTATTATTCATCATAAAATATAGCTCATTAAAAATTTCTCGTACTTAAAAATTACTAATTTTTTATCAGCTTCAGCGAATGATATTAAAATCTCATATAGTTGCGACCCATAGATAATTAATATTTAATTTTCAACCTTTTTTTTCTTCCTGTTATGGAGCTTGCAATCGAAATGAATAAATAATTAATGTCTCCAAGAAGAAAATAGTCAGTTTTGTTTCTTGCTGAACATCTTCACGATTTGTTTCTTGCCGAACATCTTCACAATTTGTTTCTTGCCGAACATCTTCACGATTTGTTTCTTGCCGAACATCTTCACAATTTGTTTCTTGCCGAACACCTTCACGATTTGTTTCTTGCCGAACTTACGATTTATTCATGCGGTAGAACAGAAGAAAAAAAATCATTATTTAATTGTCAAAATTTTTTTTTGTTTAAACTTTGTATAGCTTTCAAACTATAACAATTTAAGGTCAATTTTTTCCCTTTAAATTGTCCGGTTATCAGTCGCTGAAAAACATCAAGAGCAGAAATGAGAGATTTATTCTTTTCTTGAAATAGAAGAAATAAAGGGTTCAACAACACGCGTTGAGTGGGTGAGGAGTTGATGAAAATGACACACACACACAAAAAAAANAAAAAAAAAAAAAAAAAAAAAAAAAAAAAAAAAAAAAAAAAAAAAAAAAAGCGAAAAAATAGCTGTGTCAGATCTCCTATTAACACTTGAAGTATGTTGTGTAGTTATATCAGTTGACGAAATATTAACTGTTCTTCGTGAATAAATGGCCATCTGTGGCAGCCTGAAAGTTTGAAATATCATAGATGATAGTAAAATATGATCTGTCGCCTGCAGAATTTTTTGACTTTTGACTTATTGTGATTATTTTGGTGTTACATTTTTGTCTGTAAAAAGTTCTATAGAGATAGTTAAAAATGTCTTATGATAAAATAACTGGATAATTTTGTTTACTGAATGTTTTTGCTCTTCGAACTTATGTTAAAACTTGAAGGTGAATCTATACCATTTCCTTCAGTTCACTGGATGAAAAAATTAATTACCTGGTTACCTTTAGAGCAGCGGTTCCGGGAGTTAGGATTTTGTTTCAATTTTTTTTATATTCAGTATTGAATTTTGAAACCTCTTATATTATGTATCTAACCATCAATAAGTAATTTATTTAATATTTGGGTCATTTTTATTAATTTCAGTAAAACGGCTTTGAAAACAGAAACAAAATTCAAAAAAAAAAAATAAATAAATAAATAAATAAATAAATAAATAAATAAATCCAACAATATATTGAATAAGTTGTGAAAATAATATTCATTTATGAGAAATTGCATCAGTATTTCGCATCGAACTTTTCGATTCAAAATAATAAAACCAAATTAAAAAATCAAAATTTTACTGTGATAACCATTCTTAACGTTTATAACAGTTTTATTTTTAGGAAATCATAATCCAGCTTATTTTATTCATTTACAGCTTATGCGTACACTAAAGACAAATTCAGAACTAGACTAGAAGCTGCTCCTGGCCTGTAAAATCAACTGCCTAACATAGGACCTAATTTTGAAACTTTAAATGATTAAAAAATAAAAAACTTCATTCTAAGATTAAATATTTTTAAAATAATAAGTAATTTTTCTTATGTTAATATATCCACAGTCGCTAATGAACTTTATTTATGAAGTCAGGGTTCCACTAGGACTCATTTTGGATTTCATAGCTTAAAAAAATGGGAACCGCTGCTTTAGAGAAATCATGAAACGCAGGAGGTGGATTCGTGATGTTTTTTTTTTTTTTTTTTTTTTTTTTTTTTTTTTTTAAATATGATTTGATCCTATTTATTGAGGTGACCGATAACATGAACCAGCATATTTATTTTAACTATTTGTATAATCAAGGGTTACTTCTCAGTTAACATATCCTTTGATGACTCTTTTGCCTGCAAGTCCTATTTCTATTACTCCCATTTTTCAAACAGTAAGATTCGTTGAACTGTTACAATATGTGACTTGTCTTATGAGCATTCAAATACCCTATATTACATCTCGATTGAATCAACTGCTTTGAATCAAATAGAAAATCTTTGGGACTTACTGGAATAGCGGAATAAACGCCTGCTTTGAACCAAATAGAAAATCTTTGGGACTTTCTGAAACAGCGGAATAAACGCCTGCTTTGAACCAAATAGAAAATCTTTGGGACTTACTGGAATAGCGGAATAAACGCCTGCTTTGAACCAAATAGAAAATCTTTGGGACTTACTGGAACAGCGGAATAAACGCCTGCTTTGAACCAAATAGAAAAGCTTTGTGACTTACTGGAACAGTGGAATAAACGTCTGCCTTGAACCAAATAGAAAATCTTTGGGACTTACTGGAATAGCGGAATAAGCGCCTGCTTTGAACCAAATAGAAAATCTTTGGGACTTACTGGAACAGCGGAATAAACGCCTGTTTTGAACCAAATAGAAAATTTTTGGGACTTACTGGAACAGTGGAATAAACGCCAGCATATGAACCTCTAATTTAGAAGATTTGCATGATTAAATAAATCCTCAGCGAGTATTTTAAACCTCAAAACGCAATTGCACCTCAAAACGTTTTTAACTAAATTTGGAAATGAATGTTATCGTTTTATCAAGTTCTGAGGTGGATTTACTCGGTATTAAATAATGCTTTTCGATATTTTACTTGAGGTCACTAATTTTTTTATTCAATGAGCATCTTCTGTTTCTGAAAAAAAAAATGTTGACTTGTTTTTAACCAAAACTGTATTTAAATGTATAAATTGAGAGTAGACTGTGTTGCATTTTAGATCAGGTTAGATAAATATTAAAATTTGATTTGGAATAATGAAAAATGAATGCCTTATTAATTAAAAAACTCATACGATTCTTTAGATTTCTTATGACATAAGAGTTCGAGGAATTTCCATTACTTAACGAAGTTTTGCTTCAGTGAAGTCATAATTATTTTATGACACTACTAAATAGTAAACAGTTTTCACTGAAAAGTAAACAAATATTTTGAAAGAAGTATTTTAACAAATCTGATGACACACATTGACTGTCTACAATGCGTATAAGTGTGGAGTACGTAAGTCAGTGAGGTATGTCTGAAGATCAGTGTGGAAATACTTATGTTGTTAGGAAAGCTTTTACATAGTTCGATATTTTATAAGAAAAAGCAACAATATATATTTCACATTTTAGATAACTTTGAAACCTCTATGATATGATGTTTAGGTTAAAGATTATGAGGTAAAAAATTAAAACCCATTTTTATCTCTTTTGACTTCTTAAGAGCATTTCAGTACTGTGTAGATAGAATCTAAATAAAACATTTCTTATAATCTTCATACAAATAGAATTTTTTTAATTTTATCATTAACTTAATCTCGCTTCCAAAAAATTTGTTTTATGGCGTTGTGATTTTCATTGATTTTCTTCACAAAATTTGGTAAAATAATTAATATTTTGCAACTTTTATTTTATTATCAAAACCTTGAATTTATCTATTTCATGTTACTTCTTTTTAAATCAGGAATCAGTTACGGATTAATTCCATTGTTTCGTCTTGTACCTTGCTCATACAAATTAATTTTTCAGCCAAACGATATTTTACGCTATTTTAGTCAATATATAAGGGATATTTTAATCAAATCTATTTTATGTTACTTTTTTTTATTCAGGAATCAGTTATGGATTAATTCCACTGTCTCGTCTTGTACCTTGCGCTTTCAAATTAATTTTTTAGCCAAACGATATTTTAGTCAATATATAAGCGATATTTTAATCAAACGATATGTGAATACGTATCAATGCCCGAAATCTTTTATAAGAAGTCAGATCTTTATTATGGTGTACCGAATGTGAATGTATCAAAATAGCTTTGTTTATATTTATTAAAAAAAAACTGTCTAAAGAAACTATAATTTTTTTATACTTTAAAGGGTGTAAATGTTTTATGTAGGTAATTTTAGATAGTATTGTGAATACTTAAATGTAACTTTCGTTTTTGCAATTTTATGTGTGAAGTTCTTGCCTTAGGTATCATTAAGTGGGTGTCATTTTCGTTTTTCTTTAGAAATTAAAATTCCGATTATTTTTACAAAAACATATTTTTTTCCTTAATTTGATACGTCGTAAAAATTTTCTCCGAAAAAGAATTCTAATTGTTTCGAAAATTTAAAATAAACACGGGCATAAAAAAACCCATTTAAATTTCAAAGAAATTATTAAGAAAATGTTGTATTCTTATGAATTTGCCGGTTGAGTAGAGTTTTTTCAAATATTTAAGATTTATTTTTAAAAAAATCTGTTTTGAATTTATAACCCTAATTTGATTATAAAAAGGATATCTAATTTATTTTCGATTCTTTTTTCTATTTTTTTTAGCATACAGTGAGGAAAATAATTAATTTTGAATATGTATTTTCTAAGTTTTTATGTAAGTTTCAATATGTATTTTTTAGGTTATTTAATACATATTTGAATATGTATTAGTTTTAATAAGTTTGAAAATGCATTTTCTTCTTAATACTGTTTAAATTTTAAATATTTAAGTGTTAAGAAAACATCATGCTATCAAATATGTGATTAAAAATCGTAAGTAAAGCTATATTTAAGATTTTTTTTAGGGAAATTGTATTATTTTTATAAGAAAATATAAAGCAGTTATAAATGCCTTTACACAAGTAAAAACGTTTTGGAAAATAAGATAAATTTGTAATTACAGGCATACGTATCGAAAGATATCGTAAGATATAAATCAATACAACTTTAAGGTATGTGTACTTTTAGAAATTCAAGAAAATTTTGATAGCTTAAAAACTTAACTATATATTCCATTTTCGTAAAACAAACTTTATTATCAAGATTTTAGTTTTTGTTTGAATTAAATATCTTTTAAAACTTTATTTATATTTATCATTAATTGACTAAAAATGCTTGACACTGTTAACATAAAACAGGACATCATAAATTAACAACGGGGCATCAGTCTCAGGGAGGAAATTAATATACATATTTTCTTGACTCATGTAATGTTTCCGTTATTTCTCTTTGTATATAACATAAATTGCGAATGTGTGGGCTGTTAAAATATTTTCCACTAGAAATGCAGGACCAACTTCAACTAATTAAGGCTTGACTCATTCCAATTTGGCATATGATACTCCATCTGAGAATATTTTTTTATAACTCCACTTCCTCAACATTGTTGTTTATTATATCCATTTCTTCTTGATAATGGTACGGAAATTAGAATTCTTATGAATGTTTTCCTTTGTCCGCAACTCTGTTTTAATTGGTTTTGGAAAATTTCATTTAGAATATAATAATATAAATTCTTCATGAAAACCTTTTTTTTTTAATTTAAAACTCTTAAATTTAAAAATTGATTTAAAAAAAAAATCTTCAAATTTAGGCTCTTATTAGCATTTCTCTTCCATCAACCATTTGACGCAGAATTTTTTTGAACATATTTTTCATATTTTTTTTATTATTCTGTATTAATTTAGGTCAAAGTATTCTATTTAGCATTTTAATAATTTATGGTTAAGATATACAGCATGGAATTCTAGCTTCTTTTTCTGCATTGAAGGTAAAATACAACATACATATCCGATAATATACACAATCCAAACATGGCTCACTTCCAAACAATAATTTTTCAAATTTCCATTTATTTTCAGTTATTTAGATCTACGATAGTTACTCTTTAATTTACGAAATCAGTTATAGGTAAGTTTTTGAATGTAAATGAAAAAAATATATTTTTTAAATTTTTTTTTTTAAATTTTATATTTTAGTACAAATATGATTCCGATAATCTAACAGATTTTTTTCCCGTAAATATTAGACCATTTTTTACTATTAAAAAATGCCAAAATATATTTTTGTAACTATGATTCCCATATTCTAACAGATTCTTCTAGTAAATATTAGACAGTTTTTTATATTTAAAAAATGCCGAAATATATTTGTAATTATAGAGTCAGAAAAAAATATATGTATAAAAGGGACCCCGGTTTTCTATCTGCCACAAAGGGTTATAAAAGTAAAATATTAAACTACTAATAAATGAAAAGAACATATTATTCAATTATACTTGTTAACTGTTTGTTTTTAAGGAAAGTATAGATAAGAAGTGTTGTATTTATGCAATTCTAGTGATAAATATATATAAAAAAATTTTTTTGTTTAAAATTTCTTTTTATCTACGTATTAAGGGGCTTCGCTTGTCAACCCCCACCCATCCTAATTATTTTTGTTTGTCGAAACAGATTGTTGCGTCGAAATTAAAAATTACTCTAAACAAACGATTCAAATTTTTTCATTGTATTAACACAGATATAATTCTACATATTTAGTTTTCGATTCTATTGAGAAATTTAAAAATAAAAAGGGGGGGGGGGAAGCCCCTGTTTCCTGCATAAAATTTTTCCGTATTAAGTGAGTTCAGATATTTATAATTTTATATTTTCACTTACCAAACATAAGCTGTAAATTGATATTTTCGCTTACCAAACATAAGCTGTAATTTGATATTTTCATTTACCAAACATAAGCTGTAATTTGATATTTTCACTTACCAAACATAAGCTGTAATTTGATATTTCCATTTACCGAACATTAAGCTGTAATTTCATATTTTCATTTGCCAAACATAAGCTGTAATTTGATCTCATGTTGTTGCCAGAATTTGCATGACTGTATTTGAAATAATAATAACAATGGTTAGAAGTAGTTAGATAAATAAAATAACAGCAACAATTATTATAGCAAATGGATTTATTAATAAAATGGTAATAATATTTAAAGTTAATGTTGTTCAGTCACTCAATCTGTGAAACCTTGGTTAAAAATTTCTCTAACAACATCGGTTTAATGTTATGCATTAAATTTATTATTAAAGATCACATTAACAGAAAGATAATGTTTGTAATTTAATATTAAAGCCGAATCAGCCGATAAACAAATCTCATAAATTTTCACCTTAAAGCAAAACTAAAATTTCATTACTAACAGAAAGTATCATTATAGCAAATTCACATTTATGCATTTAAAAGAATGTCATAGATTATTCTTTGTTTGCATTTCTTTTAATCACTGGTCATTTAGATAATGATATTTAAAAAAAAAAACACCCTTTCCCTCCAAATATCAATTGCTGCATCCACCTACGCTTGGATTGCATTGTTGTTGAATGGATGCAATGTTACAACAACTTCCTCCAAAACTCTTATCGTTCATTAGCACTTGCTTGATTTATCTTGTTTTTTAATTGCTCTTTTCTCATCTAATCCCAAGGATGCAGGAAGACTGCATCCTTCATTCTTCCGTAGATCCTTTAATGGAGTTGTTTTAACTCAATGATTAAAAGGGGTAATAGTTACTTACACCAACCTTAATTTTAACGCAGTCTGTTGATTGCATATCGTATGATCAGTGACATTGTGTGATCTGCACACATTAAATTCATTCCCAAGGACGCTTAACAAGACGTAGACAAGGTATATGGTAAAAATCCATATTTAGATGTGTTTTTTTATTTAATGAAAAGTCTTAAAATATAGGATGAAAATAACTTTTAACATAGTGAATTAATTCCATATGCTATGATCAGTGGTATTGTATGATCTTGAAGCCATTAAAGTATTTCACAATGATGCGTAATAACTGATACGCAGAGAAGTTTAGAAATTTGGAATAAAATAACATAACTTCAGTGGTGTCCTTATTGCCTATCGTATGATCAACGGCATTACATGATCTTGAAACCATTACAGTCTTTCCAAACGATGCTTATCATCAATTTATACGCACATGGTTAAAACAAGTATCTGGATGAGTATTTTTTAGCAGAAAAGTAGGGTTAGGGTTAACATCTGATGCATGAAATTGTAAGATATATAATATGGTAACGCTAATGTGCGTGTTACGTTTAAACAATTTTTTTAAGCTTTCAATTGTCTCTTTTTATATTTTATTTGAACACAAAATAACGCATATTATAATTTTTTTAGTATAAGAAATATATTAAATTAATCTAAATTTATGGTCAGTGATTTAAAGGTCTTAGGATTCTGTATTTTTTTTCCTCTCTGCTTTCGCAACTTCAAATCAAACTTTACTGATTATGGTTTTATTCTATGATGATTCGTTTCCTAAATCGTTGAATTCTTTTTTTTTTTACTTTCTTTACAGTAATCGACTCATAAAACCTTAGAGCTTTATTACTTTGTTTTCATTCCCTTTCACTAATGCACTACACGATATATATTTCTCATTAACGAAAAACTATATGCAGTTTAATACTTCTTAAAAAGTCAAATATAATTTAGTACTTCTCAAAGGAATCAAAAGTTCAGTGCTTCTTAAAAAGATACATATTGTCCCGTACGTCAGTGCAAGATTCAATTCCCAAAAGGAAATAATACACATTTTATTTAAATTTCAAAAGGTTCAATAGTAAGGTAAATGTATAAAATTTATATTACTTATGTAGAGGATTATTAGTTACTATGTCTATAACGACCATCGTACTTCATATCCTTATTTTCCTTTTTTCTTCTTTTTAAGACTAGATTGCCCAAGGAAGTCATTTTGATTGCTTTTTAATTTCAATTAGAAAAACAATGATGTATACAATTACACAATTTCTTAAAATTTCGTGACTGTTTGCACAACATATATTTTTTTTTATTGTTAATATTTACTAATAACTTGTTATATGACTGTTAATTGTCATTTTGACTGGGCCAGATGGGTATATACTAAGTTTGTCTTTCTAGTGTTAAATACACTGTTTGCTTTCATTTTTGTTTTACCAACTTAACTCCTCAAGTTCATCACAATATATATATATATATATACATATATATAAATATAAAACCCCTTAAAAGTTAGAAACTAATCATCTTATCTTACGATTAAAGATCCAATCAAAACGGAAATATTTTTAACCAATCCTGAATATTAGCAAAACCCGGAGGATCCTAAGCGGCTTTATGGTTCTACCGTCTATGTATGAATGAGAGAAGCATATTCTAATTGTTCAGATTCATAAATTGGTGAGTGTAGGACACTGGAAACTGTTCATGTAAGGAAGAGACTGGAGGAAATATTGTGGAATAAACGCTGGGACTAGAACCCTGTTCCGTCGGCCACGAGATTGACAGATTTGGCCTCTCGGTTATAATATGTACCCAGCTGCAAGGAATTAAGTGGCTTGTTAAGGTGGGCCTAGTTGGTGCTATAAAATTCTTGTTGATAAACCGTATTAGGTTATAGCAGTTAATAAAAGGTTTTTCTCACAGTTAACAGTTTGAATTCCGTCTTATTTATGGTTATTTGGCTGTTTTGTTTGAGTACAGTAAAATAATGATTAAATAAATTGTTATTTAACCACTTTTTCTGAGAAATTTCTAACAATGTAGTTTGATTCTTCTTGTGCCTTGCTGCTTTAAGCTAGGCTCAAGGACTAAAGCCGAACTCTCTTTTTAATTGGATCTAAACCAAACTGAGTGGTGCGACAGTCCATAGAAGGCCTACTGCGCCCCTCTTAGTTTTCTTGAGCTTCTCGGGGTACAGAGGGGTAGATGTCCCAGATGGGTGGGTGGTCAGCCCGCTGAACTGAAAGTGTTTAGTCCCCAAGCAGGCTTGGTACTCATTTTTTCGACCCAGAGAAGGGATGAAAGGCTGTTTTAATTGGATCTCTCAGTCAAGGAACAAGTTCTGAAAGAAAAAATTCCTTTGCCAGTGATAATTTACTGTTTTATTACTGATAGGGTTGTTGAGGAATTTTTTTTTTGAGTGAAATATGCGCTAAATATTGTATATTCTCCGTAAAACGCCTTCTTTTCTTTGTTGTTTGGATAGTGCAGCAGTTGAATCCCATTATAGTGATGAAGATGGCCTTAAAAAAAGTGAGACCTTTCATTTCGCAGTTCCAGTGAATAAGAATTTCGTTCGTCCTTCAGTTTCAGGATGGAACCAGGGGTAGACTAAGCGTCTGAGGACGTCATCTGATGAGAGTACCAGATTATTTCAGAACTAGGATTTAGAGAGAAAAAATGTTCTTTGAAGAAGAAAAGCAAAGAAAATACCCACGCAGTTAAATGCACTTTTCAGTGACATCCTGTTTAGTCTTTGGACTCTGCACGTGTTGTGAGGGGGTACTTTTTCGAGCTCAAAATTTTTTGAACTTATTTTAGTGATGTGAATTGTTTGAATTGACCTATTAGCTAACTTTTACCCCCAAAAAAATATATCATTTTGAGGTGATACATTTCTTTTCATTGAAGTTACATTTTCATTTTTTATTACAATAATTAGGGATGTAATATTTAATAAAAATGATTTAAAATATAAATTTTGTAAAACCAGAAAACATTGGAAAGTCTTAAAAATTTCTTTTAGATAATTCAATTGGTACTTTAAATTAATTTTTGTTTTTTGAAATATTTGCTTTCAAATAGTGTGCATGATTACCCTTAATATTTTAAGTACACGTATATCGATGCACAAGAGCAAAAAACAAATTTTTTAAATACAAAAAAGTTTATTTTAATATTTAAAAAAAGAACTAATTAAGATATTTTTCCGAAACTTTTTTTTTGTTCTTTTGCAAATGATAGTTTAATAAAGTTTTATCTAACATATTTTATTGAACTATTAATTTAAATACCTGAAAAGTGAAAACACTTAATATAAAGTTTATATCTTAGATATTTTGCTTTTGATATTATTCATGTTTTATTTTTGTAAGGAAATGTGAGAAATTTCCTTAGTTCACTAGTTTGAGACAATTAACACTTCTTTTTGTATTATTTGAGACATAAAGCATAAATCTTGAATTCTAAAAATACAAATCCTCAACATTATTTTCTCCAAACATTTTATACACAAAAAAGTTATCCAAGTTAAGGAAGTAAAAGAGACTACTCATTTTCATGTGATATTTTGTTAAAATTTCTAGAAAAAAAAAGTTAAAAAGATAACAATTGCACAAATTATCTTTCAGAATACAAAAGAGAACAACAAAACATCATCTTTAAAAAACGCACTTATCATCTTCAAGCCTAAATCTTAACTTATCTTTATAAATCGACTGTACCTTTAGTCATGGAAGCTGTTATTTTCTTCATTATTTACCGAATATTTTTCCATTTTTTTTATAAGAATTACAAAAGAAGAAGAAAAAAAATTCCAAGTTTCTATGATAAGGTTTTATTGGCGGGGCTTATTTCAAGGTGCAAGGGGGGTATTAAAAGATAAATTGATCCCACAGAATTAAATTCCGTGTGGGCGTTTGTAATCGAAGTTTCTTTTCTTTTGTATTTTCATATTCTTTTCACAACTGAAAATAGTTAATAGCTTTGTTATACTTCCATTTTTTTTTCTTTTGCCATTGGAGGGAATTTGTGTTATATTTTATTTTCACCTTTTAGCTATAACTGTTTTCTCGAAGTTTAAAAATCTTAAGAAAACATAATTATATATCAGATAAAAAGAAACGTGATGCACTTCTTAAAGAATAATTATTTGAGCGAGCTACTACAATACAAGTTTGTTAAGAGAAAATCAAGTGCAAAGGTGGAAAAGAAACGTTTGTAAAAATATATTATAATTTGTTTGCGTTTTATTTGTTGAGTTATATTTGTTTGCATATTTTTACAAAGAAACGTTTGTAAAAATGTATTATAATTTGTTAATATATTATAATATTATAACTTGAATTTATTGTGTGTAAAGCTATAATTATTTGTTTTAAAGACACTTAAAATTATGTGAACTTTATTTCTATAAAATCGCCAAACCTTGGTTTTAAATTCAATTTCTAGAAAGCTAAATTCTTTTTACTTCAAATATATCTGGATATCTTTAAATTATATTGTGTATTAGTTACTAGTTTAAATAATTAAGAATTTAAAAAAATTTAGATAGAGAATGGGCAATCTATGGAGATTTAGACCTATAATAAAATTGAATGAATAAGAATTAATTGAATTTTCAACTTATATTTTTAGGTATTTTGTAACTACCCCTGAAGATTAATTTTCTTCTTCTTTTAATTACAGTACAGAACCCGTTATCCGGAAATCAGAAAACCGAAAAACCGGAACGAAATTCGATAAATTTTCCCGCTATTTAAAAAAACAAAATTTTTCTTACTCATAAGATTTCAGGATTTTTCTTTCTTTTTTGAAAGATGTTTACCTTACCATCATTTTAGAAATAATCATTAGTGTATTACTTCATCGTTTTTTCTTCTTTTTAAGATTATTTCTAAATATTTTTCTAATTTTTGTTGGGTTTAACAATAAAAAAACCGCTTTTTGTAGCGAATCAGAAAACCGGAAAAATCAGTTATCCGGAATAGCGATGGTCCCGATCGTTCCGGATAATCGGTTCCCTATTGTATTATTAAAAATTATATTTCTATTAAATTACAATCTGTAACTGCCAAATATTTTTAATATTCACACACTTGTACGTAACATTTAAGGAAAGGAATTCAAGTTTTAATAAGATGCAGTAGAAAACATAAGAAAATACGAGTTCATATAAGTTCATATTTTTATTATTATTAAAAATTTTATTTCTATTTAATCTCACTTTCAACTTCTATGGGTAAATGTAAGGAAAGGAATACATTCTGTATGTTATCTCTATTTAAACTTGCAGAATTTCTTTTTCTTGATTGAATTTAAAAGAAAGGTTTTAGATCATTTATCCAAAATAAATAAATAAGAATAGCAAATGAATTTGGACTCAACATGTCAGAGTGTTTGGTTGTACTTCTATTCTCACTGATAGTATTTTTTCAATACTAATGCAATTGAATTTTTCTAAAAAAAGAAAAAAAAATGGCAGCTACATAATAAAAAGAAGTTTAAAAATTTAAGTTACATTTATGCATAATTTGTTTTTTTTATCTATGTAGACTTCCGCTTTTGCATTCACCCCAAAATGGCAGTTCAAGAACTTGGCATTCATAAACCACTCACTATACATTTTTGTTTTTGGGGTGTGTGTAACTTTTAAGGAATTGTATGGTAGCGCAAATGTTTTACACCCTACCATGTATTTATTATGTCTAAGTGTCATAAATATTTTAAAAATTTATCCCGTTGTCAAAAAAGAAGACTTCATTGAGGCGTTACTGATTTGTAAAAGAAATCCAGCTGTTCCTGCATAACAAATCAGAAGGTCGTTATAATTTTTTTTTTTCTCTTTCTATTTTTATGCGCGATTTTGTGTAAGCTTTGCCTGTAGCTAATTCAATCAGATTTACTTTTAACATTATAATTAATTTGAAAACTAACGTTTTTTAAAAATTAATATTTTTTGACATTAACTCAGTTTTATTTGTGTCGAATTGTTTGCTTTCAATATATAATTTTTTTTTTATAATATTGTATGTAACTTGTATTGTATGTAACTTAAATGATGATATACTCGGAAAGCTAAATGTTTGAATATCATTAAAATTTAGTTTATTTTTAAACATTAGTCTGTCTAAATAATTTCATTTACAATAGTATGCTTGAATTAAATTTTAATAATATCTATTCTTGTTATTAAGATTTTGTTTAACAATTTTATCTGTAGTCTAATACATAAATTTTCTACTCATACATAAATACATATCTCATACATTCATAAATAATCTCATTCACACAATAATAATTATTCTTAAAAATAATATGTTTTGAGAGAGAGAGACACACACACACACACACACACACAATAATGAAACGTTAGCTAACAATATTTATTCTGTTAAGAATGCTTTTTATTTTATTTCATTTGTAGTCTATTTAAGTAATTTTAGGCTAACCGTGAGGGTTTGCGTGGTTTTCCATGTAACATTAATGCGGACTAGTTTCATCAAAAGAAGATCTCCATAGAGGCAAATTTCTCTCAGTACTTGATCTAGGAGTTCCCTTGTCGCAATTGGATTGGGCTGAAAATTACAAGGTTGCGGAGTTGAACATAGTAGTTATAAACTCAAAATTGGGTCAGCTGTTTAACAAATTCGACTCTTTAAAACTCATTTTTCAAAAACAAATTTATCTTCCCATGAAAAAAAAAAAGAAGAGGAAGAATTATTTATATCTACTCAAATTTTAATCTTTCCATAGTCAATTTATTTTTCTTTACAGGAAATTCTACTTTTATCCAACATTGTAATTTTAGACATTTTTAATCTGGTGCGATTATAATAACAGTTATTTAAAGCAATATATTTATTCATTTTGGAATTTTTTTTTTATATTACGGGGGATAAATTTGAATTTTCCTTTTTCAAAAAAAAATTGAATCATTGTTTGGTATATTTACTGAATGTTTACTTAAATTAGTTTTAGTATTTTGATAAAATAGTAATATTATTTGGTAATATCACATTTATTTAAATAGTTTTTATGCTTTTGGAATATTTATGAGATATGTTTTATATATTTTTTTATACTGGAATCCAACTTAAATTTCGTTAAGAGACTTATTCTATATTTATTTTGTTGTAATTCATAATGTATTTATTTATTTCTTCAATTAGAAGATTGCTTTGTATAGTGCTATTTAAATAACTTTGCTTTAAAAATTCTTCTAAGTTAATCGTTTTTTATCTCCCAAATCCTTACTTAATGAAAAATCACTTATATAAAAGAAGATCGAAGATTTTTTTTTTTGTGTGTATTATTTAAATCTTGAACTGGTTGTGAACGCAGAAGGTTGAGACGATGAAGCGGATTTACCAACTGCTGTGTATCTGACATAAGATCAATTGTTCTTATAGGAGAGACTTTTTTATTTTCAAATAATCCCTTATTTATTCATTCATTCATTCCTATCCATTTAAATGTATCTTTTAAGAAATGATAATTAGTCTTTTGCTACACAGTTTCTGAAATTATTAACGCTGAAAAAGTATTAACGCTTGTTTTATAAATTATATTTTAGTAGAAGAAATGATAATTAAGTCTTGGATAATATGGCTCTTGATATTATTATGGAAGAAAAAGAATGATTATTTTTAAATTGAAGTTCAGTTGATGAAATAATTATTAGATCTTTGCTATACGGCCGTTCATATTTTCAACGAAAAAAAAAAAACATAAATGGAATGATTGTTTTTAAATTCAATTTTAGTTGAAGAATTGATAATTAGTAACTCGTAACTCGTTGGGGGTATTTTTCACGTATTGGGGGTATTTTTTTAAGTACTTTATAGTAATAATTATCGTAAAATTAACCTGGTTGGTGGGGCACTGGGCCCATGTCTAAGAGGTCTTGTATTCGATCCCTGCCAGCTGAAGACTCCCCGTGTAGGGAATAGTGACTAATGCAAGCTAAATCTGTGGAATCACTAAGTCCTCCATGTTCCCATAACAAATCATACCTCTGGGGGTACTGATCCAGGAGTCTTCTGGATTTTTTCTAAATTACAGTGCTGCGGAGTTGAACATTAGTAGTAGTAAACCCAAAATTGGCTCGGCTGTTCAACGAAGGTTAAAAGAATAAATATACTTTTATGAAATGTTATCAAATTTAGTAGATGTGGTAAAATTTGGTAGTTTTATCACGTTACCATTTTATTGGATAAATTTACATTTCAGTTTAAAATTTTATACTAACTAGTTAGTAAGAGCTATAATTTTAATAATTTTGAAAACCTGAATTTCAAGTAAACCATTCAACGTATGAACGGAAAAATTGCAGAATGAACTGTTTAATTACCATGCATTTTGGTTTCAATAATCAGAATTATCATTTTTTGTAATTATCAGAAATGTCATCATTACAGTGCGGCAATTTTACCAGATTTTTCCCCCTGTGTAAAAGGATTCAAATGTGATTTGCTCCCTATTTTATTCATTCGCAAGGCCCGTTACTATTAAATGTTTTTTTGTATTCACTTAGAAATAGCAGAGAGAGCTATATATGAGAAATCTGTTTGCTAGTCCATCCACGATCTCACAATCAATTTCCCTTTTAAAACGTCCAGCATTGCTAATATTTGAGAAAAGAGAGCTGCGTAAACAATATGATTAATATGATATTTTTTTGGTGGTATTTTTCCCCTTGTTATTCAATCCAAGATCAGTGGGTATGTGCGTACTGAGAAGTGAAAGTTCCCGCCCATAAAGGAAATGATCTCGGCGATTTACGCTGCCTCGATTGTAGTGACAGGTAAGGGGTGAGGTCAAGAGGTCAGCATTTCTCAGCTTGAACGGGAAGACGAAACTTACTGCACAGTGATCCACTAGAAAAGTACTTCTATCGCTCGTTTGGCTGATTTGACAATATTGCTGTAAAAGTTAAGAAAAATAGAAATATAGATTACACGTGTCAGAAAATTCAAATACATTTATATATATATTAGTATTCTGCAGTATTTTTGAATAATGTTTGAAAATGTAACTAATTAACTCAAATTCTTTAATCTAGTTGTGGATTTTGCATATCAATTATTTGTGAATGAAAAATAAATCAATTGAAAGTTTTATTCATTGAACCATTGGGTAATAGTTAAGTGCTTTAAGAACGTTGGTAATTGTTTAAAATAAACACTTATTTAAACTAAATATTATACTTTGTAAGTTAATAAACATGCATTATATGCATATAAATAAACATGTAAGAGATATTACGTTTTCGTAAACAAAGTAGTAGCAGCAGTTATTATCGATGCAGTTTTTTTTTCTTCATTTTATTGTTCTTAGTTAGATTCATCAAAAATTTGTTAACGTTGATTTTGTTGAACATTTTTTTTATGAAAGCAACGTTTTTAATCTTTTAACTTTGATTCACTAAAATATTTTCTACCAGGTAAGATTGAATTTGGATTTGATGATTTCAGTGATTCATAAGAATTAAATTTTCAGTTTTCTTTTTTTTTCTCTTGGGAAATATTTCTTATCTTGAGTGTTATCTGATGATTGAAATTAGTTTTTCAATTGATGTAATTTTTTTATAACTGAAAATAGTTTATTTTTCAGCATTACTAGAAAAAGATGAATTATTCGTTGAATAAAATGAAGAACGGATTTATGATGCCTTTCTTGCTTATATGAATTAAGACAACATAATTTTTAAAAAAATATTAATTAATATCTTGCTGCTAAGGGGGGAAAATAATACAGAATGAGTCAGGCATTATTTTTGAAACACAATTATAAATTGAAGAAATAAAATTGGCTTTATTCTACTGTAGCATGTTTGTGTAATACCATTTTTAGCCAGCCATTTTCCATTTATATCTTTTTTATTTTTATTGTTACCGTTATTGCATGAAGAAATTATTACTGTGAGGGAATAAAAAGTTCAGGGCAACCCTTATAAATACGAACCTTGATAGTCAGTGTTATTGTTTTTTTTTACTTTTTTTCAAAGTGAAAGCGGTCACTAATATCATTATTGCAGGTGTACAAACGATGCTCAGAGAAGATTTTTTATTTTTTATTTTCTTTTCTTTTTCGGTGAACCATTTGATCTTCATATGACTCACCAGAATTCAAGAAAATAAATTCCATTCATCTTCTTTTATTTGTGAATCATAGACTTTTTACTTATATGCTTATTTAATGACAATCTTGTCTTTGTTGCCAGTTTATTATTTTTATTAGTTTTTATTATTATTTTTATTCTTGAAAACAAATGAATCTATTTTTTTTTGTATTAGTTTACTGAATTTTTTTTAGATATGTTATACATTTTCCGTGATGCGACCTCTATGGTGAGTTAAAAGTATGATTTAAAAGCTCAAGAATTAGTTTTATGAGCAGCTGTTTACTAAAACTTTTTTAGAATCAATTTACAAAAACATTACGCACTAAGCACTCCTGTGATTTATAAGGCAGTATTTCGACTTTTGCAATGTCGCCGGCGTTTTGTAATGTGTAGACTAAATGGAAAAGTTTTCAGTATTTTCTGTTATGCTTATTATAATCAGCCTATATGCTTATTTAGGAAATGCGCGAAGACTCAAGATTGAATCTGCCTAAACTAATTGCAACAAACCTTTAAGGATGTTTTTCGAAGGGAGCGTCGTCATATGAATTAATGTTTATTTGCGAATAATATGCTATTTTTATAACTGCTGTAAGTTTGCAACAGTTAGGCTAAACTTGACCTAACAGGTATGACTATCTAAAGCAAGCACTGTATGCTTATTTTTAAAATGGCGCTAAACGTCTATATGGAGAAAAGCCATAGTTTTGTGAAAATGAAAAACGTTTGTGGTCTAATTTTGTAGTATTAAAAATCATACTCCAATGCTGCATTATCTCGGCTCATAAAAATTTGCAACAACTGAGAATAATACAGCAATTCGATAATTTTCATCTAGGTGGAAAAATGTCACCAAATCGGCGATTTTTAAAAAAGTTTAATAACTTTTAAAATATTTAAGTTATTTGTCTGTTCTAAAACCCAGATAATTCTTCATTGCAAGATTATGTATATAGTATTCAAGTGTAAGGCCCTTAAACTGTGGCTTTTTTTATTTATTCTCCTTAGCAGCAGAGCTTCGAAAAACTACGTTAATAGGACTATTTAAAATAAGTCCTTTCTATACTATCAGCGTAATGCAAATTGCAGCCTGAAATAAATCAGTATAATTTAACGATGAATGATATAATTTTCAATTAGCCTAAAGATATATGGACTCAATGTATTTAGACAAGTGCTAGGCTGATTAGAAAATACTGAGGACTTCTCCAATTTGCCTGATGCTTTGCAAAATGTCGGTGACTGATTGCTTGAACTGGATCATTCAATTATACTATAGTTAACATATTGACTTAGTTGTTATACCATAAGATAATGTGCTGTAGTACTGTATAATTATTGTAATTACCTTATTGATAACGCATTGTATATAGATAATTTTTTTTATCATTCAGAAAACGGCATTCGCAATGCTATAAAAAGTGTGCATTTTAAACGAAATATATTTTTAGTAAATTGTATTGAATGATGAATTTAAATTTTCGAATTTAAACTTTTTTTTTCGGAAACTGAAGTTTGGGAAGAAAAAATGGTCGAATTAAAAGAGGAATAAAAGGGATGCTAAACTATTTTAAAAGTTAGCCCACTGAAAATCGTATATCATATTTATTGCTGACGAAATGACGCAACGGATGTGGGCAGTCACATTAAAATGCTGGTTACGTACATAATTCTAAGTTACCTTCGTTAAATTTGTTACAAACTAATAAAATGTGAGTCGTAAAACTACCAGAAGTGTAGCAACTGCGGAATGCGGAATCACTCTCTTAACTCCGTAAAATAAGATCGTAATTGAGGAAAAGGGCGATAGCATTCCTATTTTACTTTTACTAGTAAATATTAACATTTATTTTTAAATATAAATACATTTATTGTCAATTAATTGAAGCGATAATTATATTATTAATTTGAATTTTGTATAAATAGCGTACCAAATTTTAAAAATTAGTACAGGAATTTTTTTCATTAGTCTACAACTCACAACTTTGATCTTGTTTTGTAAAAATAAAATAGGATTGTTATTACCCTTTTTCTTGCTTTAACATGATGGTAAGAAAGAAAAAGAGTAAAAACAATCGTTTTTTTACTTTTACAAGTAAATATTAACATTCTTTCATTTTATACATACATAACAGTTTATTGTCAATTAATTAAAGTATTAATTGAATTATTAATAAGAATTTTGTATAACTAGCGCACCAAATTTCAATAATTAGTAGAGGAATTTTTTATTAGTCTAAAACTTTCAACTATAATCTTATTTTGTTAAAGTAAAATAGGATTATTAGTGTCCTTTTTCTTGCTTAAATATGATCGCAAGAAAGAAAAATATCAATAACAATCCTATTTTACTTTTACATGAAACAAAATTTCTTTTATTTATATTTATGATTGAAATATTATTATTATATAATATTAGACTTCAAACTCGGCCCTTTTATAATCAGAAATTTGAAACATATGATACTACACGTTCTAAAATTTTCAAAAACATACTCCAAATTTATGGACAAAAATTTAATGTAGAGCGAAAGCTCTCGGGGAAGTTATCAGCTTAGACATTGTCTAAGACATAGAGTCATTGAGAGAGATAAAATCAATCAATAAATGGATATAAAAAAAATAGCATCTTGAATGTGTATGGTTGCTTGAGTTCAGTAGCATAGTTTTGGATGGGGTTTGAGGGACAAAACTCCCTCCGAAATTGAACATGACTTGATTAACGAACTATTGTACGGTAAGTAGGATGCAAGTATTAAAAAATTTTAATCATTCATTTTTTGTAATTTAAACATTTAGAATAATATATATATTAGGAGTTAACTAATTACCTTCCTCGAACATACATTAAGACTGTGCCACTGCTTGAGTTATCATAAAAAGTTGAAAATTAGCATAAAACTCAATTTATAGACCTGAAAAATTCTAAATTTAATTAAAAAAAATGCACTCACTGTGAAATGGAATTCCCTTTAATGATTGTATTTTCTTAAAAAAGACAACCTGTATAATACACCATTTTTAATTTTTCTAAGCGACAGCTCAATGCTTGATTTCAAGCTTGTCAGATGAAAATTAACAGAAATAATGAGTAAGAGTTTTATTTATGAATGTATAATGAAAGTTGAAGTTTCATGCATTTAATATCTTGACAGCGGTGGGCGTTGGTCAGCTAATTTATTGAGATATGAAGATAAAAAAACAATGATGTTGGTTGAAAGCGCTTATTAAATTCAAATAAATTTATTTTTTCCTGGAAATTAATAACTGAGATGATAAAATTAAAGGAAATATTTCTTTGTTATTTGCAGAGTAATGATCGATTATGCATAATCTTCTTATAAAATATATATAAATAATTACTGTGTAAATCCTTTCTTATTTTCTTATTATTTCATTTCTTATTTTATAACACTCTTGTTACTTAAAGTGCCGTTTCAAAATCAATTAATTTATTATGAATCAATTATTATGAATCAATGATTTGCATGTCTCTCGTTGCTCCGAAAAATGTTATTCTTCTAAAAATCCAAATACTTTCTTCAGTTAAAGAATTGAGTTATTGTAATTATTAACCGTAGTAAACTATACTCAACTCCTTTACGAGTGAGAGATGGTGTCTTTTAATTATTTCCAACTGCAGTTACTCCTCGTATCATTGTACGTTCGTCAAGGAAGTCAAAAACTACAAATATAATTCATTTAATTTCAATTTTGATAAGGTTAATGTCTACGCAAATGATTATTTTGCTAGCCATAGTTTAATGCTGCTCAAATTATCATCGTCTTTATTTTATTTTTATTTTTTTTGAAAGTGATTGTATATGCGTCAGAGTTGGGCGTCGATTAAAGTAATCAATTACAACTGTAATTGATTACAGATAATCACTGCTATGTAATCAATTACTTGTAATCATGATTACAGGTGCTGTGATTACAAGTAATCACGGTCTCTGATTACACCATAGTCGGACAAAAATGTACTCAGTTACATTTTTCCATTGCAGTAATCAATTACTCGTAATTATGATTGCAAATTTTGATTGCAGCAGTAATTGTGATTACTATAATATTACTATGATGTAATCAATATCTTGTAATCATGTTTACAAAATATCATAATTTTGATTACTGCTGTAATTGTGATTGCAACAATCAATTACTTTTAATGATTCAATTACAACAATCGACTATTGTAATCGATTATTGTAATAACCATTACATCTGTAATCGATGTTGTAATCACTGTAATCAATTATACATGTAATAATGATTATAAGTAATCGATTACTTTAATCGATTATTGTAATCACTATTACTGATGCAATCAAAATTATGATATTTTGTAATCATGACCACAATTAATTGATTACCTTTATCGACTTTTTTTTTTGCTCAACTCTGATATCCACCATTAGAAAAGTATAGCAAGGAGGTGGGGTGGGAATCAAAAAGTTTAGCCTTTTTCATGTTTTTAGCAATTAAGTCTTGCAAGATGTCGCTATAATAACCTCAAATTTTAGCCATGTATTATCGCAATGTTGTTTCAAAGTTCATGAAGAATTTCGAGAAGGATCACAATTAAAAGGCTGAGCTGCAGAAACACGTTCTCATGTTATCATAGTTAAGCTAAGACCTGAGAGCATTTAATTTCCTCTGAAAAGAAAGAAATAGATGTTTTTGAAAACAGTTTACTGGTGTTTCTATACAATCAGAATTTATCTCTTAAATCCCATACAATGTCACTTAACATGTTTTTCTCCGTATCTCTTCAATTAGGATAATTTAAGTCGTTATTCACAGAAGTTTAAAAAAAAAGGAAAAGAAACAACAAAAAATGAAATCTAGATTTTAATTTTTGTTCTATGGGGACAATCAAATCAACTTATCTTGAAAAATAAATAAACGGCAAAATTACTTTGAAGAAGAAGAAGAAAATAAAGAATTGGAGAGTTTCTAAAGAGGCAAGCTATAAACATTGTCTACAAAGGAAAGGTCAACTCTTAAGAGAGACTGGTCAAACCACTAAAACTCTATCATAAGAGCACTCAAGAAGTCAGTGACGAAAAAGAGCGAACCTTGTCAACCTTTCTATCACAAATGTCTGTAGGAAAGAAAACATTACAGGGCGGACCCACCTTTGTTCAATAATATCTCACATTCTCCTTTCTCTCTCTCTCTCGTGGCTTATAAATAGACATAGATGTGGAGTGTGAATACAAATGTCAATGGATTTAAAATTGTTACAAAGGCATTTTTAATGTATTTCCAAATCGAAAAAGTTAAAAATCGAACATTTTATGTATTTATTATGCAGGTTCAAAGAGATTAATTATAATAATGCAATATAAATTATTTAAAAATGTTTTCTAGTATATCTAAAGAGTTTTGGTAAATATTATTATGAGTCAGATTTTCAAATTAGCAATTGAAGGGCTTTGTGAATTAGCACAGTTTGCCCAGATTCGTTCTGCTAACTTAAAGGTTTTCGCGGTTTCAGGTAGTTCAATAATAATAAAAAAAAATTAAAAAAGGAAACAGAAATAAAAAAATATTCTGGAATTATAATACTGGATAATTTCTGTTTTTCTGTATGAATTTTCCCTAACAGAAAAATAACTAGGGCTCTCATTGGACTAATATTCATGAATCTTGAATCAATAAGGGTAAAAAGGGATGATATTTTTCCGATATTGGCCCTATATAGAATTGCCCAATTCACCCGGTATTTTGCAACCACTTTTCATCCAATATCGATCTTATATAGAATTGTCCATTTCATCCGGTATTTTCATTCACTTTTCAACCAATATTGGCCCTATATAAAATTGTTATTCCCTAATATTAAAAGCTATTCTAGGACCAATATTAAAAAATGCAGACATCACAATATTCATCCCTGGGTGTTTGTTTCTATAGGACACATATTGAGCTCAACTAGGCTTAATGTAATATTGTCGCTAGGGTTATGACATAAAAAGAATTTAGTAAATTCATTATACGATTGAAAGATTCGATACAAAATGTGTCTAGTGAAAAGAATAGAGGGAAAAAAAAACAATGATGAATTGGATGAAAATTGTTGAAAACATAAATAGAAAATCATCTTGAATGATATTTCTAGTAAATTTGAAGCAACAGCTTTAGAATGTATAAAAATGCCAAAAAGCTTTTTCACTAAAAATTATATAGTTTTTTAAAACTTAGTAGAATATTTTTTTTATTCTTACTTATAACGTACCTTAAGTGTTACCTAAAATCTTAACCTAAAAATAAACCTAAAATCTTAAGTGTCACCAAAATGACACCTAAGATTTTTCATTAAATCCTTTAACCACAGCAGAACATGCAGTTTTTACATTGTTTAAATAGCAACATAGTAAAATATACATAAAAGTGTTCTAAATTGTTTTATTCAAAATTACTTATCACTTTTTGTTTACTATAAGTACTTAAAAATGCTCTAATTTCTGCTTAATAGTCAAAACAGTACTTAAATAAGACTAATACTTTAAAATTATGTATAATTAAATTATATACAATTAAATTATTTAAAAATATATACAAAATTATTAAAAAAATTAAATTTATATAAATTATAAATAAAAATTTAATAAAATACTATAATACTTTAAAATAAGACTTTCAAAATACTTTTATTAAAAAGTTGTTTTTATTTATTATACTATTAACTGGTCTTGTATCATTATCGTCTTACTAGTTTCATTACAATATCTGAAATAGATTTTACCTACATGTGGAACAAATAGATTATCCGTTTAATTATTAATAACATTCTTAGTTTTGGATTATGAATATTTTGTTCAATTACTTGCTTTAGTTTAAAAAAATTTAGTAGCTCTAACAAAAGAAGAAATCAAAAAATGCGCTTTATTCCGTTGTAACTTTTAATTCTAGTTAAAGATTACTCATTTATACACATATGCTTATTATATTTTAAACTTTGCTTAATTATTTGCTATAGTTTAAAAAAAATTGACTAACTTTAACAAAGNTTCTATGGGGACAATCAAATCAACTTATCTTGAAAAATAAATAAACGGCAAAATTACTTTGAAGAAGAAGAAGAAAATAAAGAATTGGAGAGTTTCTAAAGAGGCAAGCTATAAACATTGTCTACAAAGGAAAGGTCAACTCTTAAGAGAGACTGGTCAAACCACTAAAACTCTATCATAAGAGCACTCAAGAAGTCAGTGACGAAAAAGAGCGAACCTTGTCAACCTTTCTATCACAAATGTCTGTAGGAAAGAAAACATTACAGGGCGGACCCACCTTTGTTCAATAATATCTCACATTCTCCTTTCTCTCTCTCTCTCGTGGCTTATAAATAGACATAGATGTGGAGTGTGAATACAAATGTCAATGGATTTAAAATTGTTACAAAGGCATTTTTAATGTATTTCCAAATCGAAAAAGTTAAAAATCGAACATTTTATGTATTTATTATGCAGGTTCAAAGAGATTAATTATAATAATGCAATATAAATTATTTAAAAATGTTTTCTAGTATATCTGAAGAGTTTTGGTAAATATTATTATAAGTCAGATTTTCAAATTAGCAATTGAAGGGCTTTGTGAATCAGCACAGTTTGCCCAGATTTGTTGTGCTAAACGTGGAAGGTTTTCGAGGCTTCAGGTAGTTCAATAATAATTTTAAAAAAAATTAAAAAAGGAAACAGAAATAAAAAATATTCTGAAATTATAATACTGGATAATTTCCCGGTATTTTACATCCTCTTTTCGACCAATATCGGCCCTATATAGAATTGCCCAATTCATCCGGTATTTTGCAACCACTTTTCAATCAATATCTGTCTAATATATAGAATTGTCCATTTCACCTGGTATTTTACATCCATTATTCAGCCAATATTGACTCAATATAGAATTGTTCGCTTCACCCGGTATTTTACATCCACTTTTCAACCAATATTGGCCCTATATAAAATTGTTATTGCCCAATATTAAAAGCTATTCTATGACTAATAATAAAAATGTAGACATTACAATATTAATCCCTGGATGCTTGTTTCTATAAGACCCATATTGAGCTCAACTGGGTTAAATGTAATATTGTTGCTAGGGTTATGACATAAAAAGAATTTAATAAATTCATTATAAGATTGAAAGATTCGATTCAAAGTGTGTCTAGTGAAAAGAATAGAGGAAGAAAAAAAAAAAACAGTGATGAATTGGATGAAAATTATCTACTTGTTGAAAACTCGAATTGAAAATCATCTTGAATGAAATTTCTAGTAAATTTGAAGCAATAGCTTCAGAATGTATAAAAATGCCAAAAAGCTTTTTCACTAAAAATTATATAGTTTTTTAAAACTTAGTACTTATAACGTATCTTAAGTGTTACCTAAAATCTTAATCTAAAAATAAATCTAAAATCTTAAGTGTCACCAAAATGACACTTAACATGTTTTTTCTTCGTTAAATCATGTAACCACAGCAGAACATGCAGTTTTTACATTGTTTAAATAGCAACTTAATAAAATGTAAAAGTGTTCTAAATTGTTTTATTCAAAATTACTTATCACTTTTTGTTTACTATAAGTACTTAAAAATGCTCTAATTTCTACTTAATAGTTAAAATAATACTTAAATAAGACTAATAATACTTTAAAATTATGTATAATTAAATTACTTAAAAATATATACAAAATTATTAAAAAAATTAAGTTTATATAAATTATTAATAAAAATTTAATAAAATACTATAATACTTTAAAATTACTAAAATAAGACTTTCGAAATACTTTTACTAAAAAGATGTTTTTATTTATTATACTATTAACTGGTCTCGTATCATTATCGTTTTACTAGTTTCATTACAATATCTGAAATAGATTTTACCTACATGTGGAACAAATAGATTATCCATTTAATTATTAATAACATTCTTAGTTTTGGATTATGAATATTTTGTTTAATTACTTGCTTTAGTTTAAAAAAATTTAGTAGCTCTAACAAAAGAACAAATCAAAAAATGCGCTTTATTCCATTATAACTTTTAATTTTAGCTAAAGATTACTTATTTATACATATATTGTTTATTATATTTTATGCTTTGCTTAATTTTTTAATACTTTGCTTAATTATTTGCTATATTTTAAAAAAATTGACTAACTCTAGCAAAGAAAGTATAAATACTTTCATTAAATAAAGTTGTTTTTATTTTATTATATTATGAACTGGTTTGGTATCATTATAGTTTTATTAGTTTCATTACTATGTCTTGGAATAGATTACACCTAAATGAGTAACAAATAGATAATTTATTTCATTGTTAAATACGATGCTTAGTTTCGAAACTTTAATATTTTGTATAGTTACTTGCTATAGTTTAAAAAGAAGAAAAATGTATCTCTAGCAAAAGAAGGAAGTTTTTTTTAAAAAAAAATGCTCTTTATTATAACTTCTAGTTAAAGATAACGCACAAATTGTTAATTATGTTTAATATTTTGTTAAATAACTTAATATCTTTATTTAATTATTTAATACTTTAATTACTTGCTTATAGTTTAAACAAAGTGACTAACTCTAGTATATGAAGAAAGTAAAAAAAAAAAATGAGCTTTGTTCTGTTAACTTTTAATTCTAGTTAAAGATTACTTATTTATACACACAAATTCATTATGTTTAATACTTTTACCTCAGTAACATAAAATTTACATTTATTTATATTTATATCAATCAATTTACAGATCTGGAAGAAACAAAGAAAGACAATGACCTAAATTCCATCTTATTATCAGAAATATGAGAATTCTTGATTCCTACTAAACATGCTATCATGAAAAAGCTCTATTTTTGTTTGTATTTTTTGATATCGTTAAAAATACATTAGCGTTCTCTTACTCATTTAGCTGCTCTGCATAAACATTTTAGGCCGTAACGAATTTATTCTGCTCATTAAGGTTTCCTTCTTTGGCGGTCCTAGCTTAAATGTCTCGCCTCGGAGTCCAATTTGGCATCTCGATTTCGTGTTCGGGTCCTTTTGGCAGGGTCATTTCATCCAAGGTCCTTAACTAAAGGCGGGGTTTTCATTACTTTTCAATTAGATTACTTTCAACGTTAAGGAATGAATTGCATTTTTAACCCCTTCATGCGGCAAAACATCCCGTTTTTTTTTCTCTTCCCCTTTCCCGAATGTAGACTAATCTTCTGTAATTAACTTCGTGTTTTGACGCCGGTAATGCTGCTGAAGATTTTATTTGTGTCTACTTTACTAAGTCAAGGACCTTTTTTTTTCTTCAATTTTTCTTAAGTTTTTTTTCTTCTTTTAGATACTCAAAATACTTTTTTTTTAATTTAAAAAAATGTAGAGAAATTGATGTTACTAACAAAGCCACTTTTAGCTTTCTATTTTTGAAATTATAGCATTGATATTTGACCTAAAGATAATAAACTTTAATAAATGAACGCAAATGACAATAGCATTAATGAAGAGAAACAATGCAGAGAAAATTGTGTTACAAACAAAGCCGCTTTTAGCTTATCATTTTTGAAATAATGGCATCATTGATATTTGGCCTAAAGTTAGTAAACTTTAATATATGAACTTAAATTTCAATAATATTAATGCAGAGGAACGATACAGGGAAAATGGTGTTACAAACAAAACTGCTTCTAGTTTATTTTCGAATTAATGGCATCATTGATATTGGACCTAAAGATAATAAACTTTAATATGTGAAAGCAAATGACAATAGCATTAATGAAGAGAAACAATGCAGAGAAAATTGTGTTACAAACAAAACCGCTTTTAGCTTATCATTTTTGAAATAATGGCATCATTGATATTTGGCCTAAAGATAATAAATTTTAATGTATGAACTTAAATTTTCAATAATATTAATGCAGAGAAACAATGCAGGGAAAATGGTGTTACAAGCAAAACTGCTTCCAGCTTATTTTCGAATTGATGGCATCATTGATATTGGACCTAACGATAATAAACTTTAATATGCGAACGCAAATGACAATAGCATTAATGAAGAGAAACAATGCAGAGAAAATTGTGTTACAAACAAAACCGCTTTTAGCTTATTATTTTTTAAATAATGGCATCATTGATATTTGGCCTAAAGATAATAAATTTTAATGTATGAACTTAAATTTTCAATAATATTAATGCAGGGAAAATGGTGTTACCAACAAAACTGCTTCTAGCTTATTTTCAAATTAATGGCATCATTGATATTTGACCTAAAAATAATGAACTTTAATATCAGACTCAAAGCATAAACATATATATTTTAAAGAAATTGCAAAACAAGTTGTTGTTGTTGTATTACTCATTAGATTTTAATAGGATGGTTAAATTAGTTTTTCCATCAAAATTTTTCAATTAAAAGTATGTTAATGCGTGGTCTTATTTTAGAAAAAGATAAAAGCAAATCGTTTTCAAGTTATTACAGACGATTCCTGTATTTCGTTTTTAACAACATAGGTGACAATTATTTTCATAAAAGTACTATGTCGGAATAGAAATTAATAGTTTTAAGCCTCCTGGGATCCAAACCTTTGTATTCACTTCGATGGGCATAACAAAACTTGTCTATCATTGGATGCAAATTTATAATAAATAATTTCCTCAATTTTACCTGGAGCGCAGGGTATGATGCAATGCAGCTCAATCGCTCCCAGGGCGCAACGAGCAAAATTTAATGCCAAACTATCTTCAAAAGGTATTTATCATAATTTCGACCCCTTTTCCAATAGCTAGTTTGTTCAATATTCAATTGACCTCTGTGCTAGTACAAATCGTAAATGTTTCCTGAATGATGTAAGCAAATTTCATATCCGTTTTATCGACAATAACCAACTTAACAAACACAAAACTAAAAAAGAAGAAATTGATAAAATAAAAATTTTCATGTAGACTAAAAAGAATCTAGGTCTAATTTCCTGAAAAGTGCCCATTTTCTCCGCAATTCCTATCTCACCCACGCTTTATAATACCAATTACCTCGAATGCTTCCTTCCTTATAAATAAATTAATTTGATGATTCCCGAGCTTGATAAGTCTAGACAAATTATCGATAACATCTTCATTTGGGCAATAGATATTAAGCCATTAGCTAGCCTTTCATACCTCTCACGGCAAATATCTGCCAACCGGAAATTAACTTAGACATATCGGCGGAAAAAATATTATTAATCATCGTGGACATAATATGGATTTTTTTTTGTTGCTTTAAGGACATAAAAAACGAATGAAAATCCGCAAATTAAATTAAATTTTTATCTGATCTCCAAACAGTTCTTGATTGGGAGTTTTTTCAAAAGAAATACAAGATCCGTAAGTATGATTTGTAGAAGAGGGGGTAAACAAACACATGAAGTCGAATAATAAACATTCCCTGGTTCCAGAAAATAACCATGCAATTTATCAATTGGAAATCTTAACGAGTGTCAAAGGTTAAGCGGCCCATTCGTATATTTCCAAAAATCCTTTTATTGTTTTAGCACGAATTCCCTAAAAAGTGCAGATTTCCTCCGCAATTCATATTATCTCACCCACGCTTTATAATATCAACCACCTGTTTCAATAAGCAGACGAATGGCTTCTTACCTTCCTTATAAATAAATTGATTTGATGATTCCCAAGCTTAATAAGTCTAGACAAATTATCGATAATATCTTCATTTGGGCAACATTAAGTCATTAGCAGACCTTTAATACCACTCGCAGCAAACATCTGCGACCCGGAAATTAACTTAGACGTATCAGCGGAAAAAATCTTGATCATCGTGGACGTGGTATGGTGAAACTTTTTGAGGGACATCAACAGTGAAAGAAGATTCACAAATTAAATTCTTCTTTGACCTGGCCACAACATTTGACGTATCTTTGATTGGATGTTTCATCGGAAGAAAAAAAGTACCAGATCTATAAATATGATTGGTGGAATAGGTGGAAGACAGATAAAGTTGAATAGTTAACCTTCTGTGGTTCAAATCGTGATAGTGAATTACCGTTTTGCGTTACTTTGTAAGGGAAATGGCCTTTTTTTTGTTGAGAAAACAAAGCACCTGCATGCATCACGAAATGTTTATTGTCGGCTGTTTTATCACATTTCAGGGCTGTTTTATATAAGAAAAAGAAATTGGAAGCGATTGAAGTGAACGAGAAAAAAGGAGATCACGTTTGATAATAATTTCGTTCGTAATTGCTTCACACTTTAAAGTAACTACCTGGAACAGCATTTACATTTAAGAATATCATTCAAGTTCTTAACAGTCTTTTTCTTCTTTTATTTCGCAGGTAAAGGTTTCTTTTTAAGTCTAGGTAATTCAAGATGAAAATTTACGGCTCTTTAATATTGAATTCCTTTAAAGAGGAACAGCATCATGCTGTAATTTGTTTTAATTAACTAAGTAGTTCTGTTTACTTTAATATCCTTATGTTTGCGTATGTATCACAAATTATTTTTGCGGGAAACTTGAAATTATTGTTTAAATTGCGAAGAATACAATTTTAATCCGATCGAGTAATCACTAAGTTAAGCCAGTTAAAACTTTTATCGGCGTATTATGTGTTGTTCCTCTTTAAACACTGTTCTCCTCTCTGTTATGTTATGAGGGTACTTCGAGGGTTTCCAGAAAGTTCCAGAAAGCGGAACCAGAAAGTTCAAGTTACGTTTCCACAAAAAGCAGAAATAATTTCAAAAATTTTCCTTTCGCTCAGAAAAAAAACACGTTATAGAATGAGTTCTTTGTAAATTTCTCATCACGTTTTATAGATTCGGTCGCGCTCTAACAAATTCAGAGTACACTATAGTAGTAGTAATAAAAGTGAAATCTTTTCCACGAGAAAACAAAGTTATATTTTATTACACAAAAACGACTTTAGTTTCGAACAAAATCTCTTAGACGCATATGGAACACCGGTGTCCCTTATAAATAATTTTTTCTGATTCTCTAGTTGCAAGATAAAATGCATAATTTAATATTTTTCAATTGTAAACATCAATCTAATAGTTACTAAAAATAATCTGTTAGGTTATCGGAATTGCATTTGAACTAAATATAAAATTCTAAGAAAAGTATTTATAATTTTTTTCCATTCATATTCGAAAATTTATCAATAATTGATTTTGTAAATTGAAGAAATTTCAATGATTAATAACTGTTTCTTTTACATCTAAGTAACTGCGAAAAAGTGCAAGTTTAAAAAAATTATTGTTTCTTTAAAGGAAGATTTTAACGCTGAAAAAGACAATGGTGTTTCATGCTACATTTAAAATTATTAAAATGATAAATATTATCTTTTACACTTATTTTGACCTAAATTAATACAATATAATAATAAAAAAAGTATGAAAAATATGTTTAATGAAAATTCTGCCTGAAAGAATTAAAGGAGTACATTAAAAATTCCTGCAAAATCTCACTTATCAAAATTGAGCTTTCTTCTGTAATTACCGAAAAATTTTTCGTTTTTCCTTCTTTTTATGAAATATGTGTTTATTACTAAGCGAAATTATATTTGAGTCAACCATTTGAATTTAGTCTTACATAGAAGGGTATTTTTTAAAACTGTTTCATTAACTTAATCTTAACTTTCCCCCCTGTTTTTCACGATATCTAACTAAATATTTCTCATTAAAATTGCTTTTAATATCGCCTCAGATTCTATATTAAATTATCCTAATTTAAGTTAAAGTTAACTTTATAAAAACTCATAATACGACGGCACGCTTTAAAGCAATTTAAGTTCGTAAAAAAATTCAGGTGGTATTAACAATAATTTTCGTTAACTACAGGATGAGATATTTCGAAAGAAAACTGGATTATTTCTAGAACATATGTGCTCGATACCATAGTATTATTTCGAGAGAGAGAGTCATAAAACTGTTACGATCTTCAGTTTCCTTTCCCAATTACAGATATTCTAGGAACTGAATCTGTAATAGGGAGCAAGAGAATGGGATGCCTTGTGGTAGGAGTGGCGATAGTCTTGTGTTACAGGCTTGTCAAAATTTATGTAATCGATTCCAAAATTTCTGTATCTTTGGGTGGGATCACTGAAAAGGAAGTCACTGCAAGACCATGAAACCAAAAAAAACTTCTTTTTTTTTTTTACCAGATAAATTACTGTTTTCATGTAAACAGTTTCATGTGAATTTGCATTGATCTTGATTTTAGAGAAAAATATTTTTTTTTTCAATTTGAAAACAAGTTGAAAAAAAAAGTTTTAAAAATTGTATTTGCTTTATTGCGATCACAGGTTACCCATTGGTGAAATGCTTTTTTTTTTCTGGTTTAACTCCGATAAACGCCACAGCATTTCAAATCGTGGGTTGTAAAAACTGTCTCAATTGATGTTTGTCGTCGGATTGGTTTTCAAATCCTGGCTATATACGTGCTGCAAGACGCCACAAATTTTTTTTCCTTCTTTAGTATTCATATTTTTATTAAAATCACCGTCATGACAGTAATTATTAGTTAATAATAAAAAAATATAAAAATACTTTAAATTATTCTTATGAAAATACAGTAAGAATGACTGCTGGTGAAAATAAAAAGAAAAAAAGAATTCTAACAAAAATTTTCAAACAGCTGTCGCTATAGCAACGCATGCAATGACGACGCATGCGCACTGTTTACTATTACTCTTGAACACAGTTGAAAAGTGTGATGACGTCCAAATAAAGTACTCACGCCATAAAACTCAAAAAAACAAGACCCATTTTGCCAATGGGTAAAAAACACTAAATTTTGTACAAAAAAAAAGAAAGAAAAAAAAGTCGGTAATACTTTTACATGTGTTATAGTAATTTCTTTCAGTTAAATCATTCAAGTTTTAATTCAAATTCTTTTTGTTACTTAAATAAAAGTTATTTTTTTCTGATTACAATTTAATTCTCCGAACGTTAAGCATCTAGGTATGCCTGTATTTTTTCCTTCTTAGAAATTTTTTTCCTCATAAACAATTAAAAGATAAACTGGTTTACCAAGCAGAAAGCAAACAGTTATAGAAATTCTGAGTCAACCGTTCCATAGTTTAAAATGAAATCTGGTATTAAATTGTTCAGAAAAAATTAAACTACTGCTTTGACTTTTATTTTGCGATGTTTTAAATTGTACATACATTCATAATACACACTAATACATACATTTTACAGACACAATATATTTTCTCTTTACTCATTGTGTAAAAGATAAATAACAAGACAAATGATTGTGTTTCTATGAACCTCTAATTTTTGCTTAGAAATTCCTTTAAATGCGTTTTAACCTAGTAGTTTTTATTATTTGTTCATTTTTGTTTGAAGTAAAAAGTTTGACGACGACTAAAATTTAAAATGTGATCTTCCTTTTAGTTGTTTGATAATGTATCTACTATAACTGAAATAGTATTTCTGTCACTCTCGGACTCTGAATTGAATTAATTTGAATTTTGGATATTGTTATTAAAAAATAGTATAAATAGAAGGTATCGATGGAACAATTGATTCCTTTTTTGTTACAGCATTCTACCATATTTAGATAATATTTCTTTGGCGTAATCATCTCTTGAGTTGATCTCTTTTTAATTAGTTCTGAATGAACAATTTGTAGGTGGGTCGTGCTTTTTAATATGTAGATGACATTTGTTTGTTGTTGGTATGCATGAAAAATAGATGAATGCAAGGTTTAACAAAAGGTTAAAGTTAACTAGTACACATCTAGACGTGTCAACGTTCAGACATGCGCTAGATTTCTTTTATTTTATATTTTTCGGATTTGTCTTTTCGTCTCTTATTAAAGGACAGCATACAATTACAACTCAATGGAATAGTATGGAACAGATTGAATAATACGCTAAATATTAGAAGTATTCTATCGAATGAATGTATTTTATCGGTAAATTTATTTAATTTTTATTTACAACCGTCGTTGAACAACAGACCCAATTTTGGGTTTACGACTACTATTATTCAACTCCATAACCTTATAATTTTGAACCAATCCAGAAGACAAAGAAACTCCTGGATCAGTACCCCCAGAGGTATGATTTGTTATGGGAACATGGAGGACTTAGTCACTCGACAGATTCAACGTGAACCAGTCACCATTAACTATACGGGGAGTCTTCGGTCGACGGGGATCGAAACCACGACCTCTTGGACATGGGTCCAGTGCACTACCAACCAGGCTATCTCGGCCCTAGGTAAATTTATTTGAAATAAAAGAAAGAAACATTTTCAATATTTTTATGATTACTAAGGTTTCTTAAATCAACCAGTTATCGGTGATGAAAATTGAAGCCATATTCGATTGCTAGATATATGGACCAATATACAGTAATAAACCAGCAAGTTGACCCATGTGGGCTACCAGAAATGGCTACTGTGGGTTGTAATGTAATGTTCTAGCTCTTTGTTTGCCAAGGTAATGTCCAAGTGGGCTGCTATCAAATTATTTATTGACACGCGGATACAGAAATCTAAACAAGGAGACAAACTAAACTGTACTATTGAATTTGATACATTGATTCATTGACAATTCCAAAATTTATCGTTAATTAGTTTATTCTAAATCAATTATCACGAAAAGAAATTTATACTACTGTGTGCAACGGTGAAAAATTCAGGTGAACTAGAATCACCGGCAACAGTTTCTAAGGAGATTAATTCAGCGTGAAAACTTAGCAATACCCGACAGTAATACTACTGTTTTCTATATTTATAGTCACACGAAAGGGTGGATCTTGGGTTGCCAGCTGAGCAGCCAAATTACCGTATCAAATTTTTCTTTAGGCAGCCATTATGAGGTGCATAAACCAAAATTTATTTGCCACTCTCTGTTAAAAAGTGAAAAGGTGGAAACGCTTAGTACGCTTTTATTTTTCTTCTCTTCTGCTTTCTTTAACATCCGGCTGAAAAAGAAGATTCATTCCCAAAACCGTATATAGCTCAGTTAAAATGATACGCATTCCGTTTCGTTTCACACAACCCGTGAGAAATGTTAGTTTTTGCTTCCAACTTTTAATGTTTTTTCTTCTCCCCCTTTTTCTTTTTTTAAAGATGTGACAAAAGTTTAAGGTCTTTCTCTATCTCAATATGGGACGCTGAAAGCGTGAATCATTGCGGGGACAGCAAATCAAATTCAGTGATTTTGTTTTTATAATAATAATATTATTAAGTTAAGAAAAAAAAATTGTCAACTATCACCGTAATTCAATATCTATAAATTTGACATTTAAAAATTGTGTGCTTTTCCGTTTGCTCCAAAAAATGCTCAATCGAAAAGTTTTATTTTCTTTAATTTTCATTGTGAATGTTCAGTCGTGTTTTAAAAAATAAATAAAATTAAATAAAAATAGTAAAAGAAAAAGTTGGCATCGATCTACATTTTTAGTTTCGCTTGCTTTCGGTTTACCGAAACTACTAAAAACTGATTCACTGATTTACTGAATCACGTCGAGATAGTAAAGTGACTGATGCACGTTAAATCTGTCGAGTCGCAAAAGTCCTCCATGTTCCCATAACAAATCAATACCTCTGGGGGTACTGGATTGGAGATCGATCGTTCTCTGATTCAGGTCAAAATTACGATCTGTGGATGAATGAATGGATGTACGAATAGGTCCACCCTATAAACGGGTGTTGCGTATGGTGTGGCAGAAGTCGAATTCTTGGCCATAGATGGCGCCACTGAAAAACAAGAAACGCTCACTCTGTCTAAGATTTGCTCGGTTTCATCAAGCAGGCTTGCTAGTATGGAAAGCGGCATTAGAAACAACAACAACTGAAACACGCTGATTTACTGAATCCTTGATTGTCCGCTCAATGATTTACTGATAAAAAAAATGTCTCTTCAATTATGCCTTGATTCCCTTCCTTTCTTCGCTTTTATTCAGCTACTATAGAGAACTAATCATAATACCATGCCGTCCCATATTTCCATAACGATGAGCTGTTCATAATACTTAGTTATAAAGCACTACAGCCCGTTGTGAAGCTTGGCCTGCCGAGTAATACCGTTCCAAACTTTACTATTTTTGGCTTTCGATTTCCAGTTTTTTACATTCAGGATGGTAAATTCTTTGGTAACATCCTCCAACCATCTTTTTTTCGGTCTACCTGTTCATCTCGAGTTCAGAGGTTTCCGTTTTAAAAGTTTTCTCAGATTTCTATTATCATTTAATCTTACATTGTGTCCCAGCCATGTCAAACTTCTGGATTTAATAAATCGAATTAACGTTTTTTCGTTTGACTGATCGATCAAGTTCATTTTTATTTTTATTTTTAATTCTCCATTTTGTATTATTTATTCTAATTGGGTACTTGCACTTCAAGAAGATCACGGCTACCCACACATGTGACCTGTGATGTCAGCGATAGCTGATCGTTTATGAGCAAAATGGCGTATTGAAGTTTCGCCAAGTTTCTCCACATAAATTAAAATGTTAATTAACGTGAAGTTAGTTATATACAGAGTCGTATCGCACATCGAAATAACTAAAATATAATTCATTCACGTCTACGTCTTTAACTTAGATTTATTATTTGTCTACGTATTTTGTTGTAACTGTCATATACTTTTTTTTGCGTACCTGGCAACTTCTATTCGTAATTAGTTTGTTTACGTTCTGCATTGCTTCGTACCTGTCTTTGTGTTAAGTAAGAAATATATAATGAAAGAATTGAAATATTTGTGATAGAATCCAAATATTTGTTATAGAATCCAAATATTTGTTATAGAATCCAAATATTTGTTTTAGAATCGAAATATTTGTGATAGAATCATTGTGAAAGAATATATAATGTGTCACTTAAGAGAATTGATACTTGACGGGCTTGGTTTACTCGAAATAGAATGGAAAGAACGGTTGCTAATGTAAACAAGCTCCATATTTTAACAACCTATCAGGATCGAGATATATACACTAAGTCACTTGCAGGCATCCCATGAATCCAAAAATTCTTCTCAAAATTTTCATAATAATGATACATAAATGGTGATAGCTAAAGTCTGTTTCTTTTCTTTGTTTGAAAACTGATTTACCGATTCTCGAATATACTATTTCTCAGATTTACTATTTTAGTTATTCGCTTATTCATTAATTCATTTATTAGTTCCTTTGCTCCCTTGTTTGATGGGATGTGTAGTAATACTTATGAATGTTAGTGCGATTCACTTTGTAGCAGAAATGTTTCAGATTCATTTTTTTGATGTCACATAACGTAGAATTTATCCAAATAAAATTAATTTTAAAAATTTCTCTCCTTTTTTTTTGGAACCTATTTAAACTCAAACATGAAACACAACTCTTTAAGGTCATTCTTTTCGACTCAAGTTTATTTTTTTCTTTCCCTATTTACATTGTCATGCGAGTGTTTTTTCATAGATTATTTTTATAAGGGAAAAAAATGCTTTTCTCCTCTGATAATCAAATGAAAAAAAAAAGGATATGATATAACAGTAATGCAACATCACGTTTTCTTTCATCAATAAAAATTACGTGATGCTGCTAGCAGGTCAAAAAATCTTCGGCGACAGAAAAAAAAAATGCGTTCAGAAGCATCAGAATTCTCACGTCTTCGACCGATAATGATATCAATACAGAAGCCGACAGCATTAATAACTTTTCTACACAACTACGTGAAAGGCCCACTCAACTTCGAAACTTTTTTCAAAGCTCGCTGATAACTAAACGAGCAGTAACATGATGGGTAAAAGTGCCGAAAGATAAGAACATTCGATGGACAATATCTTTTATCTATCATCACTTTGATTTCATTAACTATTCATCATTACGTTGGAGCAACCATTTGCAGAACGACTGTGACTGATTTTTTTTCGCCACATTAGATTTCATTAGCTGATTTCTGTCAGCGTGTTTCCCAATTCTTGAAAGTGTGTATATTACTTTGAAGTTATTTTTTTAAGCATTTTTATTATTAATTATTTATGTATTTTCATTTGTCTACTTTTTATTATTCAAAAATTTTTATCGAATGAAAACGGAGTATTGTGCAATTGATTTGAATAAGAACCTAAACGCATTGAAATTTTTTGCTACTGTGATTATTGCAAAACGTTTCAAAGATTAATAAATATTGATTGTAAATTTATGAATTAATTTGATACTGACTAAAAACCAACAGTAAAATAACAAGAAACAAATAACTAGTTAAGTAAAATAACAAATAATTAAATAACAAGTAAAAATAGGAGACAAATTGGTTACTTTTCACTAGTGAGTTCAAAAGTGGGAGAATTTCAGTGGGGGCAATTTAGTCATAGACAGTATTTTGTAATACCCATACACGTAGATAACGTCAGGAAATTGCATAAAATATTCGAAGTTTTGTTCATAATGTTTCATTATATTCATTTAGAATGCATTCTATTCAATTTAAGTATTTTTTTGTTGCAGAAATTTTCTTTTTAGAAAGTTTTTTTATAAATATAGTTCATGGAATAGTCCATTTTTCACAGCTGATTTCATTCTGACATAACTTTCAACACCATTCAGGAAATCTATCAGATATATTTTTATTAAAAACTAAAACTGAAGTAAATACTCCTTCCAAATCTAGAATTTATAGTAGAGAAAACAAGCAGTAAAAACTTAGAAGCAAGGACTTTATTATTTTTTTTTATGGAGTTTCTTCATCCTTAAATATTTTTTTCGATTTACTATATTTTCGCGAATTGACGTTTAATTTTGGTCCGATTAAATTTCTTACTTTGTTATCTATTTCAGTTTACAATTTCCTGCGGAACGTTTTCTCTTTCGAATCTTCATCCAAAAGGTTGGGTGGAGTTAGTTGAGTGATCTTATCTGAATGCCTGTCTCAACAGTCTGGTTGAAAAATTCTTGTTCTATAGAACGTTTTTCTTTCTTCCCATTCTCCCCCTACTAGTTTTTTCTTCCTGAAAGCACAAGTTTTCAGTGTGGTCACAGCAATCACGCCGATAAATCGGAGCTTCATTCTTTTTGTCTTGCGTCAGAACAGAAGTTGTCACTTCTTGTTAAAGAATTTGCTGGTTGTTCTGAACTAAACACGTGTGGGCCGTAGCCTCTTTGTTTGGGAAACACTTTTTATTTTATTTTACTGTCTCGCTTAGATTTTGAAATAGAACAGTTCTATCAGTGATTTTATGCAGTTTTTTTTCCCAACATAATTCTAACTCAGTGGAAGGGAATAAGTAAAGGTGTTATATTTTATATATTCCATTCTGTATAGCGCGCCAAAATAGATAAATAGATAAAAAAAAAAGACCACCTTGAATAACTTTAGATTTAATGATTGGATCTTCACGTTCTAGGACTCAATTTTAAGGGTGCAAGGAGATGACTTCAAATATGCTAATTAATGGATGCAGACGATATTTTAAGCTACTAAATCAGGCACAAAAATCTACTTTCTCTGAATAAGCAGACCTTCTTTTGACGGATTCGTATTTCTGACCCCCAAAATATAGGGGGTAGCCGCAATCTGGGAAATATGGTCCCCTTAGTTTGATCAGGAGAGCAATCCTAAGTTTGTGCACCACAATGTTAATCTTACTTTTTGTGCATTTTGCCATATCTCGAGAACTTTTTAGGCGAATTGAAACATTTTTGCTTCGAATTATAAAATTCGTTCAACCAAAGATAATTCCATGCAAAAAAATTAATTTTAGCAAATATTTTTTTTAATTATTTTAATTAATAACAGTCTAAAAAATTTTGAATTGTAAGGCATACATTTCTTACATCTTTTTGTAATTTTACATGACAAAATACAAAATTTGAGTGAAATCAATCGAATAATTCAAGAGGAATATAGTTTTAAATAACCAACTTCTTTATAATACGATTTTTCAGAAATCATCAGCCGTCTCAATTTTAATGTTTTGAAAGCCTAACTAATTAGCAAACTTAAATATGCTAATTCGTGAGTGTGAATGACATTTAGTATGAATAACATTTTAAGTTCCGAAATAAGGCAAATTTATTTTCGATGAATGAACATGCCTTTTTTCGATGGCTTTAGATTCTCCACCCACAAAAGTTAAGCGAATTGATAATTTTTTAGATCACAATTTATTACTCCGATAGATCAATTAATCAATTAATTACTCCGATAAATCGGAGCTTCATTTTTTGTCTTGCGTCAGAACAGGGTTCTTTACTTCTTCCTAATGAATTTCCTGGAAAACAATATTTTGAAACAGTAATTTTAATTAAAATTAAAACAACTGAAACACAATTGTGAAAAAAATTAAACTGACAAAAACTGTATTGCTTACATTTATTAGCTGTTTTTGATCTTGAAACTTAATCTTTTAAATGTTTCATATAAAATTATGAAGTTTCAGTTTTTTTTTTCCAATTAATTCTGAATTTTTTTATAAACATTTTTTGGAAAAATTCTCACAAAAAAGTTAAAAAAATTCTTATAATAAGTCACTCAAAGAAATCTGTTAGTCAACCTGTAAGCGCATATTTTCTACAGGCGAGCTTAACTCGTCAAAAGCATTGGTAAATATCGGATATCTTAACACTTTCATCCACAAAACTCACAATTGGCAGTTGTACAAGTAAAACACCTCAAACAAACTTGACTCAGTGCTGTCAAAAAGGTCGTAGACTTCAAATTTAGAGTATAAAAGCACTGTAAATCCATGACATTATTGGCGTTTAACCAAGTGTCATTTGGAAATAAGAGTTCTCAGAGTAAAGATTTTATCTTCCTTTCTGTGAATGAACTGAGATGCAAAGAAAATACTAGTATAATTTTTTTTTAGTACCAGTGAATGAGTTTACGTACGTGAAAAGAAAATACTCGTCTAATTTTCAGCCAAGTTATGGTTTTCATCTAGTTAAACTAAATAAAATTAAGTGCCAACCAAATTTGTGGATTGATTTTCAAAGAGCGTCTGTTTGTTAAAATTAAATAAAAAATTAATTACAAATATGCTTACCACACAAATTGGCCTTCATATTATCTTAATACCACGCAATTAAATACAGTTGGCGCCGATTATCCGAAAGCCGATATACTGGATTGCCGATTATCCAGATCGTTACGGAATCATTTGTTTTTCTCATTTTTTCCATAATTTTTTTTTCTGAGAAAATGCTTCGTTATTTTTTAGAATATCTGAAAGAGGTCGAAAAGTAGTTTCTTTTGTCCCTTGGTTACTTTAAAAAAATAAACCTCACGTTCGTTTCGCTTAGTTTCAACGTGTGTGGTAAATAGTTTCAAATAAGAGAACATATTTCTAATAATATTTAAAAAAGGAACTTTTAAACACACCATTTGTACTATGCTATAATAGGATCTACTACAATTTCATTTTATTTTTTAACCAGCTTTGAACAGCCGACCACCTTCTGAGCTTACGACTATCAATGTTCAACCGTTGTCTTGTAATTTTGAACCCCATCCAGAAGACAATGGAACTCCTGGATGAAGTATTAGGATAATTTGCCTTCGTGGAGGACTTTTAAAGGGAATTAAACCGTATCTGTGTTTCATACAAAGAAGAAAACCGCGAAAACTTTTCACGGTTGACCTGACTGCAAGGGAATCTAGCCCATGATCTGTCGAGCATTGAGAATATTTTTACGTCAGCACTGTGGTCGGTGTAAGCCAGTTTCAGAATTCATATCAACCAGCCATCTCTGGGTTCGAACCTGGGTTATCTCATTGGGAGACGAGAGCTCTAGCCAGCCACGGCTCGCACTACTAAAATTTTATCCTTGAACAGCCGGCCCAATTTTTTGAGTTTACGACTACCAATGTTCAACTCCGTCGCTTTGTAATTTCGAACCGAATCCAGAAGACAAGGGAACTCCTGGATCAAATATGGGGAGAAATTCGCCTTCGTGGAGTACTTTTTGATGGAACTAATCCGCAATTGCGTTACATGGGGAGGGAAACCACGAAAACCTTCCACTGTAAGCCTGACAAAGGGACCCTAACCCATGATCCGTCTACCACTTTGGATATTTTACGTCAGCACTGTGGCCGATGCAAGCCGGATGCAGAATTTGTATCGACCAGCCATCGCTGGGATTCAAACCCGGTTCAATGGAAGGCGAACGCCAAATCTGTGAGCCATCATGAAAGGTAGTTGCTTAAAAATATTCTTGTAGCCTTTTTTCCTTCTTTTTTCAACTATCCGGATCGGCCTTGATCCCGAGAGGTCCAGATAATCGTCTGTTTGCTGTAATGTACATCATTATTATACACATGTTTGAGAATAACAGATATTAAAACTGAGCAATAATTTCTTTTTTCTTTAGCAACTCGATATCCATGTGCACAAAACAAAAAGAATTACTTTGTTTTGTTTTTATTCCTAAGTTGACGATACATTCAAATTAGACGACGCCAGACGGACTGAAATCTCCCCCTCTTCCTGCATCAATGTCTGTTATCGAATATCATCCTCCTACGATTCCATTAACTCTCAATACTCCTTTTCATCTGCTTTGCTGATTTTATCAGCATAGAGATACGAAAAATTTGTCTGGTATATTAATTGGTAGTTTTGTGGTACATTTATTGGTCATGTTTACAAGAACTGATGCAATAGTTTCGTGTAAATATGTTTATTCATCAAAAACATGAGAAAAAAGCAAAGATTAGCGAGCAGAAACAAAATTGTTATTTATCATGTACGTCTTGCATCTTTCACCATTTGTTAAAACTTCAAAGAGTAGACAATTAATAAATTATGTTGGAATGAGTTTATTATTTATAAATTTAGAGATATTTAGAACGCTTAAATGATGTTACATTCAAGTTAATTTAATGCCAATGACAGAACAAATTTGTGAGATAAATATTAACATTTAATGGAAGTAAGTTAAGGCTTTGAATATGTTCTGGTACTTTAACATATTAGAAGTTTTGCCTCACAAATATTTGTTCCGTTAGCGAAACAATTTGAATGTAGTGTTTTTCGCGTATTGGAGTTTGTATAAAATTTAAGTAATAAGTTTATTATACTAGCCAGTCGTCTAGTGCAGAGGTTTCCAATTTCTTTCCGGCAACGGAACCTTAAATGATCGTCCTTCTTTTAACTTCCCAAAAGTGAAGATAGTAATATTAATAAATACAATCTAATAATATAACAGCATTCTGAAATTTATTTTTTTTGAAAAAGAAAAAAACTTTAAAACTTAACTATAGTTAACTGACTTATTTATTTCAAAATTTTAAAAATTTCAGAATTAATTCATCATAAATAAATGTTTACATTTATTTTTCAAAATTTTAAAAGTTTGGATGATTTCTTTCCTACTCCATACTTAAATATATTAAAAAAAAGCACACCCGCAACAGCCCGTTGTGGGTCAGGGTGGTCATAGATGCTTATGTTCCATTTTTTTTCATGACCCATAGCATATAGCATAATTTTTGACAATAGGTCAGCATTGTGAGCAGGCCGCCTTTACTTCTACAATCTAGTTCTCATTGATCTGAAGCTGGGTGCCCTTCAAACCGTCATTGGAGATCCAATTCTTAACTATTACAGTTTAGTGCCTTAGCTAAACCCATCACGGTTCGATATGTACGTCTAAGAAATTCCCTTATATGTGAATCACACAAAAACTTATGTATGTTCAATTGTGAACAATAATCTTTCAGCAGAATAAAGTTAAACTAATTCTTGAATGGATGCTAAAGACAATTATTAATCCGATCTTAATAAAAAACTCATACTGTGAAGAGGTTTTAGACGCCACAACCCGTTAACTCACAATTTAGCATGGAATAGTGCCGGATGCGGAGGCGGGGAGCTCTCGTCTGTCATCATCGCGGGTGTTCTTACCCCGTTCTGGGGCCCCTCGCAATCGCATCTGTCACCAATTTGCCCCGACCCTTCACTCGTTGGTATCTATCACAAAGCACTCGACAGTTTCTACAAATACAGTCATCAAACATTAAAGCCAAGAAAAAGAAATAAATTGTTTCAGACGAATAATTGAAAATTGGATGAAAGACGGGAGCTCCGTTGACAACTTTGAGTGTCTTGCTCATTCCTCCTCGGGGTTTTCACAAGAATTAGTCAATTTATGAAGCGTATCTAATCCAATAGGATCCTTTCCTGAAATAAAGTGTTTACTCCAATTTATTTTATTATGAATATTATGTATGGTTGTTGACTTTCAATCTTTAAGTATAAATGATTCATCTATTTATATTTTGTATAAGAAATAAATTTACAAATCTTGCGTACTTTGCAAGCTGTTGCTGTTGGATAACTTATTACATATGAAGTTCTTTTATTTATCTTATTACAATCTGAAAATAATACTTTAAAGCAATTGTTATGATGTCTTAGGTGTATCATAACTTATTATTCTAACTTAACTTATTTAATTAGTATTTTAATTTAATTCAATTAGTATATTGAGAGTTATGTTTAAAAGGCTTTCCTCCTCCTACCCTGTGATATGTGAACACCTGTTTGGGGGTCGATTTACTGACCCCTTCTATGTTTCCTGTCCATTCTAACCAACTGTGGGAAAAGTCCCAATTAAGGGGTTTCATATAACTTTTGACCAGCTGGGTTTAATGTGTGGGAGGATCGGCTCTGGTGGAGCAGTCTGCAAGGGCTGATTGGAGAGCTGGGGGAGCTGATTGGATGAGTTCGATCCTGATACCTGAAAAAATAACCAGTGTTTATATGCAGCAAGATGCAGGTTAAATCTGTCGTGGCTGAAAGTTCTCCCTTTGATTGTGGTGTGGTCGGAGAAAGGGGTACCAGCTCAGGCGCTGTCCACGTTGTCTGACCAGGGTAAAAAATGCGTTGTATTCTTACCATGGCCATTGAAAGATAGAGCCAAATTATGGGGCTAGGTGCGTGGCCATTCTTGGGTGAGGATGATGATGTGTGGGAGGATCATTGAGATCCTCTTTTTGATTCAAAATTGGTTAAAAATACTTTAGTTTTTAGTTTTGATTCTTAAAGGGTCTTAAAAGGGTGGGTTTTTGAAGGATTGTAAAAAGGGTTTGAGAGAGTGTAGAGATTGTGAAAAAAAGAGAAATGGAGTTTGGAGAGAATGGAGTTTGATATTATGTAAGACTTGCAATGAAAGGTGCGTAGTTTAAAAAGATTTCTAAAAAGACATTAAATTAAGGATCCCTTTTTACATTTTTCCTAATCAGTCTGTGTGTGTATTTTCTTATTAAAATTTTTCAATTCATTTTGTATATAACTAATATGAGTTTCTATTGATTCTTTAAAAATTTTAAATGAAATGTATATTCTATTTTTAAGAAATTAATTTCTTTACGTACTCTTTTAAGATAACTTGTTTTACTTGCGTACGATCCGCAACGGGAGGCTAATTTACAATCCAGCGGCCTTTAACGACTCACTCTTTTTTTTTTTTTTGCTGCAGTAGTTGGTTTCTACTATAACGCAAGCAAGCTTTTATTTCTTTTAAAATTTGTTACATACACTAAAAAAAATTTCAAGAATCAAGGTTTTTTCTTTTTGTAATTAAGAAAATACCACACAGAACAGTGAATCATTAAAAGCCGCTGGATTGGAAAATCGCCAACGGGAAGTCGCGTTTCCTAAGCTTTACTCTTTTATAAAACCATTGTGATAACTCTCATTTTAGTCGTTTATTTAGAAACAAAAACAAACTTTATAAATTAAATAACGTTTACATAATTAAAGTTTTTAAAAATATTTAAAACTTTTAATTACCTTTAAAAATATATAATTTTTCAAATACGTCTGAGTAGTAAGTAATATATTTAAATCGTTTTATTTTTAAAGAAGTCCGCGACCTTTTCGTTTATTAATAAATTTTGAGTAGCATTTTTGCTCATAAATTTGAAAAAAAATCGATGCTTTTTACTATAAATTAGAAAACCTAACAAAAATGATGTTATCAACTTTTGATTAAGTCCAAAAAGTTTTAGTAAAATTGAAAAAAAAAAAGATTTTTGTACAGCTTTATTTCTAAATAAAATTTTCATCTTCACAAAACTTTTGATGCAAATAATTTTTTTTAACGTTAAATCATCAATATTTTATTGCGTGTTATCTGTAATTATTATAATTTATTTCTAATAAGTTGAATTAGTGAGATTTAGAATGAGATTAGATGTAAAGAAAAATTCTATACTAGTAGTTTGATAATAATAATTTAAAAAAAGAACGGATGAAAAAGAAATTACAGATAACACGCAATAAAATATTGATAATTTAATGTTAAAAAAAAACAACAGCAAAAAACACAGGAAACAAAGTTCGTGATTATTAATTTGTGATCAATGTCAGTTGTTGTTCCAACCAATGGAAGATGCTAATTTTATATTTTGTCCTATTTATTTATTGGAATTCTTTGAAATTTTTTAAGTGTTTTTTCGAAAAGCAAAAATAACTAGAAATATTTACTTTTCAAATTAATATTTTTGAATTTTACTCCAAGTAAATGAAAATTTTTTTTCTAAGTAAAACTGGGGAGACTTCCGGCTTCATTTTGTAATCAAAAGACGCGACTAATTTAAGAAGTTGTCTGATCAGATATATATATATTTTTTTTATCAGGAACCACCCTCATAAATTGAAAGAAAAGGCTATAAAATTTGCCTAGGACTTCGCCCTTTAAACGTGTTATTTTAAAAGCTTACACACAAAAATAACAAGACATATCTGGAAGCTAAATTTAACTCCGTCGCGTGAGTAATAGTGTTTAACATAAAATGTATCACATTTATAAATAGTGAATTAACTAAAGAAAGTAGGAGTTGCTTGACATTCCGTTAATATGTCATTGCATGATGATGTTTCAGTGTCAAGTGTGTCACATCATCAACTCTGCATAACTTTTTTGTGGATTTGAATTGCTTGTAAAAACAAAACTCGTGTTCTTCATAATTTTGATTTATTTACAGTGTGGTTTGAATTATAGTGATTAAGGAATTTTGAAAATAAGACTTTTTTAGAAATACTAAAAGGAAGAATATTCAAAGCTGTAAATAAAAAATAATTAATTTAGAATTTAAGCTTTACACTGATGATAATTTATCTCTAAAAATCATATTTAGTTCTGCATGTCTTTCTCTCTGCTTGGTGTATTCAAAATAATTTTTTCAACATGTTTATTGCGCATCTATCACGTTTTGGCGATAAAATTTTAAATATTAATTGATGAAAATGGATGATAAAATAATGAGATAATTAAACCACTCCTGGTTATATTCATTATAATAAGTTTTTTGAGATATTAGGTTAAAATATTAGGTTTCCTCTTAGTCTAAGAAAATGTTTGTCTCCTAAGGAATGAAGAAAATTTTGTTTAACCCTTCCACGCAGAATTTTTATTAAACATATTTTTATACTTTTTCATTATTTTGTATTAATTTAGGACAAAATAAGTAAAATATATTATTTTAAGCATTTTAATAATTTACGGTATCATAAAGCACTGGTGTCTTTTACTGCGCTAAAGATAAAATCTTCCAAACACAGCTCACTTACAAATAATAATTTTTCAAATGTGCACTTATTTGCAGTTATTATTTAAGAGGAAAAACTTATTCCTTCCTTGAAATTTCTTTAATTTACTTAGTCAATTATTGATACATTTTTGAATATGACTGAAAAGATTTTTATTTCAAACTACATTTTTTTAATTTTATAGTTTAGTGCAAAGATAATTCCGATAATCTAACATTTTTTGTAGTAACTATTGGACTGTTTTTTTATGATTGAAAAATACCAAAAAATATTTTTGCTTGCAATTAGAGCGTCAGAAAAAAGAGGGACAGCTGGTGTTACATTAGCGTCAATGGCTCAAAAAACACAGTGCAAAGTCCAAGCTAAAGTTTTAGATAAATAATAGTAAAAGAATAATTCACGTATCAAATTAGGGAATAAATCAACATTTTAGTTTAGTTTCTAAAAAAAAAAAAAAAAATCCATTTTCGATTTCTAATTTTTCATAGAAAAAGTTCTTTTACATTTTGAATTGAAATTCCTTTTCTTAAAAACCATAGTTTCTATCATTTTCCTAAATAATAAACTTTAAAAGAAAAACCTAAATTGTAAATCGAAATCCATGTAGTGTTGTGTTAATATATTGCTAAATAAATTTTAAGAATCTTCCGTTTGGCAAATGTTTTTAATCATGTAGACGTTAAAATATCGATTACATGGTTATAAAAAGTTTTTACATCAGCACTTGTAATTTAATCTCGTCATTTTGCTCACCCCAACAAAAATCTACAGAATGGGTCTTTTGTTATTCATTACGTTAACATGTATTTCCCCAAGAAAATAACATATTACGCCAGAGTTATGCAATGCGCCTAATTTGGCCTCCTAAAAAGGGAGACAATTACGTTTTCAGTTTGTTAACTTGGCTACCGCTTTTAATGCCTAATTGCTGCATTAACAGCGGAACAAAGAGTGAGAAGTCCTTTTGAACCTATTTCAGAAGGTGGGCAACCGCTCAAGATGTATGGATTCGACCCTAGCTTAAGTGGCATCTTTATGAGTCCACCCAAAAAGGGACTAATAAAACACAACCTACGCTATGCTGCTTTTGATGATGATGATTCAGCCACACAGAAGGCACTTGTAAATCAAGAGGAATCTGTCTGAAATGTTGCTGATTGAACGAAAAAATTCTTGACAAATAGACATAGTTTATGGGTTTACTTGTAAACAGGAGAAATAAATTATAAAGCATAAACTAATGAGGTGAAAAGATTAAAAAAAAATCTTATCTAACGAATCATGCATGTCCAGCATTAGGGTTTAGATCGAAGCTTTGAATAATGTTTTTCTGAAGTAGATTGCGCAAATGTATTTCCCAATCACGACAATTTTAATATGACGTTTTATTAGAATGAAACAATAATATTTGAAGATCGGGGGATAGTACTAAAAAGTGAAGCACTCCTGCAACAGCCACTATTTAGGTCAAGGATTCAATGGACATTTAAGTCTCCACAGTTTCAAGACCAACGATTTTACATCGAATGACTTTACTTGTGTTACGATACAATAAAAGATGATATCGTAAAATACGTCGCATTTTATTTTATGTTATATAATCAGCGTTGCAGGGACTCTGAGTTTACTACTATCAATGTGCAACTCCGTTGTTTTGTAATTTTGAACCCGATCTAGAAAACAAGGGAACTCCTGGATCAAGCATTGGTACAAACTAGCCTTTGTGGAAGAGCTTTTGATGGAACTAAGCCATATTTCAGTTACATGGAGAGCAAAACCATCGAAACCTCCCACGGCTAGTCTAATGGCAAGGGGACTCTAACCCATTATCCGTCTACCACTGAGAATATTTTACATCAACAGTGTGATCGGCGCGAGCCTGGAGCAGAATTCTCATCAACCAGCCACCGCTGTGATTCGAACCTTGGGCACCTGAGCCTGAGAGACTTTAACGCACGTCGTATGTTACGATATCATCCTTTATTGTATCGTAACTCTTCCCTAGCAAGTTGGCATCCATCGAGTTGAAGACTACTGGGCTTCATGTCGCCATCGGGATGGAACCTCAGGCTTTCATACTATTGTTCAGTGTTTTTACCATTGTGCCCTCTAATCTCAGTACTAGAAAGTGAGAAATTAAAAATTACGGTATCTGCCATTTTGATTTGTTATGAAGTGATTTAAATGATAATATCATAGTTGGTTATACTATTTATTTTATACCAAGTCGAAGAACTCTAAACTAACATTGCACCGCGTAATTTTGATACGGTGTTGACCACTGAAATAGTTATCTTTTTTTCCTTTCAGTTTTTTTACACCCTACCGTACCAACGTAGGAGGTCATTTACCCACCATGAACTTTAAAGATCTTGGGCCTCCCCGTATCTCAGATTCTTCAGTTAAAATGACCAATGGGATTTAAATTGGCGCCATATTTGTTAAGCAAATTTATATGCTACTTAGATGTAACACGCTTCGTATGTAAGCTTTAGACCAAAATTTCTTAGGAAAATCACATTTATAAAATATAAGTTAAATTAAAAATTATCCAATTTGTATACAAAATACTTAATACATTATGTTCCATCAAATTTATTTCATCAGATCCTCCATATAATGGTTCTATTCTACCAGATTTTCCATATATTGATGTCCATGATTTTATGGTATTTTCCTACAGTCAATCCATTCCATATTATCTATTCCACTTTTTATGAGCACCAGTAAATTTACCAAAGGTTAATTTATACATCGGCAAAAACAATTTTTTGACTTATGCTATTTTTTTGGATTTAATAACTGCAATGATATTTGGTTGTTGAAGTTTTATGTAATTCAAATTCATGATTGTATTAAATTCATCAAACGTCATTTACTGCTCATAACTTCTCATTGACAGGCATAACATTTCTAAGATTTCTTGACTTGGCACAGTGGGCCAGCATCCAAGGTTTCTTGGCCAAAATTAGTATTTCGATAAAATTTGTTTCAAAATTTTTATTTAGGGGTTTTTATGTGCAGGTAAATTGAATTCATAGTTGAAATTTTGAAACACACTGAAAATACCCAAAAAAACAAAATGGCGGTTGAAATATCGCGAGCAAAAATTTAAAAAATGATATAGTACGTTTAAATAATTAAATATAGCAATGAAAATATAATAATTTTTGTAATTTTATATTAAAAATGAAAAGCAAATTATATTTCCGTAGTAATATTACAAAATAATGCGAATTAATTACAAAATAACGTGAAAACATGAAAAAAACATAATTTTTGTTTTTCGGTATATTTAGTCCACCTTTGCAATGCGGGCAAAATGGGGCAGGTTTTTCGAAAGAAAAAACATCAAAGAAGACAACAAAAAAAAAAAGTTTAGCCAATTACCTAGCGGAGCTTTTTGGAACTAATTTTCGAAAGTCATTCAAACATTGTAAAATGTCAAATGATAAGATTAAACTCTAAGTTTGTCAAGAGTATTAACTAATCCAACAAATTAAAAAATTGCACTGCAATTTAACACTAATTACTCTGATTAAAATGTAACAGTAAGGTGAAATTCCTATTTATATTTCAGAAATAAAAATTTAAAAGTTACATTTAAAATAATTTTTTAACATATTTTTCATTAAATTGTACTCTCGTCGGTTCAAAAAGTAAATTATAATGTTTGGAATGATTATGAATACTTAATTTGGGCTATATTAAAATTGCCTACACATATTTTAGTTGAAAAATTAATTTTTTACTTTTGGCCAAAGATCATTGTCTTCTGGCTCACAGTTACAGAAGTTGTGCTGTTTTTTTTTCCTTCTTTTTTTTTGTTATTTGTAAATTTGCTTAGCCTAACATTTCTTAAATGCACTATGATTTGAGCCTATAAAATTTTGATTTGAAATAAATATAACTAGGTGGCTTCGCCCCCTGCTCGCTGGCGCTCGCCAACACCCGGAACTGCTTTCGCAGTTCATTTCGGATACTCGCTCATTGGATACGTTCTTAACGTCTAACTTTTGTATACTTTTTTGAACACTGAAGTTCCGAAAACTTTTCACTGTAGAAAATTCTAAACCTGTACATTTCAATATCAATTTGAAATTGCAAACAGTTCACATATTTTTCTTAATCANTTTTTTTTTTTTTTTTTTTTTTTTTTTTTTTTTTTTTTTTTTTTTTTTTTTTTTTTTTGTTATTTGTAAATTTGCTTAGCCTAACATTTCTTAAATGCACTATTATTTGAGCTTATAAAATTTTGATTTGAAATAAATATAATATTAAATATGACAATATATATAATGTGTCTCTTCAATTGGTCTATTTTGTGTTATTAAGGGTTCCTTGTTTTTAATTTATTTTACCGAATCTTCAGACTGTAAGTGAAGTTGAGGACTTACTGGTTTTTCTTAAGAATCTAAAAGAGATCAAATTTCACGAACTTTCAAATCTGAAAACTTCTTCAACATTATTTCCTAGGTACACATAGTTCAGTAAACTCTGTGAATCAGATCTGGAAAAACTGTTGTGATAAATGAGACTGTGATTTTTTTACCTTCATTTCAGTGGGTATTTTGGCGTCAACTTCGTTCCCCATTACCTTCAGTTTCGCTCACACAAGCACGTGTTAAATATTGTAAATGAATCTTTAAAGTCACCGTCTCCCTGCTGTACCATGACACCATTGGAATACGTCCAAGTCGAAAGATAATGGACAGACACAATGAACATAAGTAGCATCAATGAAAATAGTGTTCGAAAGAAACTATTTTTATTTTTATATTTTTTTAAGGAAATTGCATGGCGTCAACTCAGTTATACATAGTTTTTTTTTTCTTTTTTAACTTTAACGTAGAACGTAGAGTTCAAAGTCGCTCATTGTCATTTCTCTCTGCATATTTAAGAATTTATCTTCCATTCAAATCCAAGGATGAAATTATTCAATTCGATGCGCTCCAAATAAAAGTTCGAATTTTTTTTTCAAGCTCTAAAAATAAATATCTGGGAACAATAATGGACATACGTTATTCAAAATCTAGATCCGAGACGGCCCTATGGTTAAAGCAATGAACTGCCTAAGTGTAGGACTTTCGATGGTGGTTTAAAGCCTACCTTGCTTTAAATGGCTAGGTATTGGCTTGTATGGGGAATTAAAGCAGGTGATTTGTAATACTAATCATGTGGCCATCAGCAATGCTTTCATCAAAATTAAATAACTTGCTGATGGTCTGAAAATTCTGTAGCCTTAACTCCCTTGCCCCTTGGAAAACAACTGGCTATTGCTGGTGTGATATTTTATTAAAAATTTAAAATGTATTCCTAGCTATGAACACTAGTCAGAAAAAAAAATCACCGTGGTAGCTTATTTTTTTTAAGATTTGATTTTTAGTAATTTACAGTTCTCATGATTCGAAGACTGCAATTATGTTAAACTAGTTTATGTTAATCACTGATTAAGTTATGGAATCTGACACAAAATTGTATTTTCTCGGAATAAACATGCAATTTTTGTATATTAGGAATAATTGTCACGAAAATATAGAGTTGTATTGTATGCTGGTGTATTGTATGCTGGTATAAGAAATTGGTGGAAGTAGTACCGGCATAGTTGTTAGTAACTTGTTTCAAAGCGCGGGTTCCTTTACGTTAGATTTATCTCTTGTTTTTTCGTTAAATAAGATAATTAAGAAAAAGTTTTGTACTAATAAAGTACTCAAGTACGATTCCTTTTTAAACACTCTTTTAGTTATTATTTTGCTAACTTTAATAATGATTGAAAATTTTAAAAATTATTATTCAAATCATGTTAAACTAAGTAAGTCCATGTGTCAAAATTTGAAATAACTTAGTGATTGTTTAAAAACAAATATATCGAAAGCTACTTAAACCTAGCTCTTTGCTAATTTCGTTTGCATTTTGCTATGCGACAAGCTATTTAGAAAAGTTTTCAGTTCTTTCCAATCTGTTTGATATTTTTTAGCTTGTTTCAGTTTGTCTATATGGCTTTATGTTAATTGCGAAATGTTGGAATTATTCAGACTGAATTAGTTTAGGTTTATTGCAATAAAACTCTAATAAGGCATTTCAGTCTACAATTAGCATTTCAGTCTACTAACAATTAATGATAAATTTTCTAATTTGCTAAAAATGTCTCAGAGCGGCGGTGGCTCAGGGGATGGGATGCTCGCTTTCAATGATGTGAACTAGGTTCGAATCCCAGCAATGGCTGGTTGATACGAATTCTGCTCCCAGCTCTAACCGGCATGGTGTTGACGTAAAATATCCTCAGTAGTAGACATAATAGAAAGAAGATGCCGTCCAGATAACTGAGTATCGATCATGGTTTTCCTCTTCATGTAACGCAAATGCGGGTTAGTTCCATTAAAAAAGAAGTTCTTTACGAGGGCTAGTTTGTCTTTGTACTTCACCGATGGTCTTTAAGATTCTTAATACTCATGTCTTCTGGGTTGTGTTAAAAAATGCAAGGAATATTTAAAAATAGATCAGTTGTTCAACATCGGTAGTAAAATAGAAATAAATTAAAACAAACTATGATATGATATGAAATGAAAATATGCGTAATGAAAATATCATTTATTAATCAGTCAGGCACATTTAAAAAAGATGACAGATTTTTGAAAAGGGATGGATTATTCAATTAGACTTGATATCATCATTTATTTCATAATTTTAAATGTACTTGTTTATCTCGAATGAAGCAAGATGGGTGTTTCATTTCAAAAATATTTTCCAGACAAACTAGTTTTTTAATACACTATTTAATTTACTTAAAATTTCATTAACCAGAGTTTTTTTTTCTTCCTAAATACTACGAGAGTATAATAACAAAAAATTAAAAGAGGAGAATTTCAGAATTATATGCACCTTTCAAAAGTTCAGTAGCGTTCAAAAGTGAACCTTAGTAATTAAATTTTTTTTCCTTTACTCACTACCAACCACCCACAAACCTATGATTTGAATTTGCTCAATCTATTTTTAATGAGGATAAATTACAACCTTCTTAGCATTTAAGGAACTTTTCTTTGAAAGCTACTATTTCATAAATTGAATAAGCAAAATCAAACTCAAAATTCTGAAATGGCGGTTTCAACTCATTTTGCTTATCTGTTTAAATTTTTCTTACTTTAAAGTGGGCTTTTAGTTAAACAGGTAAATTATATATTTTTATAATGTATGCATTTATTTTTATGCCAATTAATAATCTTGTTAATAGAGTTGAATTCAATTTCAACCTTCCTAAATTCTAATCTTCAAGAAATAAAAGAGGGTTTTGAAAAGCAAATAATTGCAAGAATTTTAATCAGCAGTTTTTCTTTAACTTGCCGTAATATATACTCTCTCCATAGTTTTTCAGCGGTATCTTTTATTTCCTTATATAAATAATTATTATGGACAGTAAATAAATAAAAAATAAACTAAGTTAATTAGATGACATAAAAAATAATAAAAATAATGAAACTTGTTACGGATTTTCTTTTTTTTTTATCTTCATCAAAGGTTTAAAATTGATCTGCTTTTTCTATATTTTTTTTCTTTCCATAATGCAAATTTTTAATGAAGTTGTTTTAAAATATATAAAAAACTTTTTTGAAAAAATGGTAAGACTCATTGCCATTTTTTTACCGGAAAATACTCATTTCGAAAGAAAAAAAAAACAAAAAACGGAGTAATATATTTAGATATTACGTCAATAAAGCTTTCCTAATTTAGCTATTTCTTGTCTAAAAATTTATTTTATTTAGTGCATCATTTATAACATGGGAAAAAGAAAAATGTGTTAATGTTCGTTTTTTTTAAAAGCACACAATTTTAAGCATTTAGAAATAGAGTTTTTTGAACTGTTTTTATGTCATAATACGTATATTAAATAATTAAAGCATAAAAAAAAATTTGTCCCCTTCGATGAAGAAATTACGTCAACTGAGCTTTTTATATTTTTCACAATGCAACATTCGCGTTATGTTGTAAGCAATTTCATTAATTGTATTGAAAACGAGAAGTCATCCAAAAATTCAAAGCAGCTTCAGGAGTCACCAAATATTTCATCCATCATCCTTCCTTTTTCAGCAGACATAGTCTACAAGAATAGTATTTCAAGTGACAAAATTGACTAACACACTATCTGTTAAGAGTGTGTTCTCTAGCTTGAGGGTTGTCATGGATTGTAGGAGGACGACATATTTTTTTTTTCGTCATCCCCTTTACAAGAACGTCATTTGTCTCCGTTTATCAGTATCTTTTACGGGGATCGGAAATTCTTCGGCTATGTAGCATCTGGCTCCCGGCTATTTTGCGAAGCTATTTTTTCTCTCAGTCCTACTTGTGTATTGAAGAAAAAGAAAATGTCGAAGTGTATCTTCAGCTAATTAAGAAATTCGGTAAAGATGGATTTCAGGCTTCAAAACAAGAATAGGTAGTAACTTTTTTTTGCATCCTCTTTTATCTAGAGATTAGATTTTGTAAGGAAGAAAAAAAAACGAGTGTGAGGACTAAAAAAAATTGCCTGTTCTGTAAGCAGTGAATGAGTTTGGTATTTGAGAATATACATGGTATTCCGTAATGATGGATCTTAATGTATATACTTAGAATCATTGTCAAAACTCAAGAAAAAAGAAAACATTTATTATTAGTGACAAATTAATGTTTAAGCGACGCAGAAGCAAAAACTGTATCAATATCTAATAAATAAAAAATGTGGATGGTGGGTCTAAATACATTAGAACTTGTTTGTTGGAGAAAATAGAGAAGAAGTGAGAGAAATTATTCTATATATTAGGCGTTGCTTGTATTTGTTAAATTAGTAGAATAATGCCATAGTACATTCACTGCTAGTCAAGAAATTCGGTGAAGATGGATTTCAGGCTTCGAAACGAGAAAAGGTAATAACTTTTTTTTTTCCGCTGCCTCTTTTATTTACGAATTTGTAGTTTGTATCCAGGGGTCTGTTTAGAAGAAATTTGGGTCTATTAACGGACCCTTCACAAAATATCTTTTCATAAAAACGGACCCCTTCACAAAATATTTTAACTTAAAAACGGACCCTTCAAAAAATAATTTATCTTTTAATAGGACCCTTCACAAATTTGTTTATCTTCATTATTGTTTTGTTAATCGAATAAAACCTTTCCAGGAAGGGAGGGGGGAGAAAGACAGATATAAACGAACTAAATTTTGTCTTCCGCAGACACTTCTTCCTTTATTCGTCTGAAATGAATATTCTGCGTTCAGCAGTATAGGCTTAATACCAAATATTTATATGTTGCATCGCTAATTTAGTAGCTGTAATTGCTGTTTATTTTTTTTAATTTAATTTTTTTAATTATAGTTTTACAGTTTTAAGCATAATCTTGTATCTCTTTACAATTTAAAAACTCCTTGAAAAAGTTTTTTGCAAAAACGGACCCTATTTGCATAAATTCACAAAGTGGACCCTGGTTGAAAGAATGAGACTTAACGTTTATTTTATATTCACAAATTACGAGTAATTTTTTCACAATTTTACAAAAACGGACCTTTCACAAAATGTCTGGACAGACCCCTGGTATCTAGAGTTTAGATTTCATACGGAGAAAAAAATAAGTGTGAATAAAGTATTCTTCTAAAAACAGTTTTTTTTTGTTCAGTATGCAGTGGCTGAGTAATCAAGGAGTTTTTGGTGTTTTTATGAATATAAGCAAAGTGATCCGTTCATGAACGATCTTAATTAAAATTTTTAGATTTCATGATCTGAATGTTTAAAATTATTTTTAAGAATGAAATTAAAAAAAAAACTCACATCTTAGAGGTTGCAAATTAATATTTAAATAACGAAGAAGCAAAAAATCGTTATCGAATTCAAATGAAGCAGGAGTAAGTGTGGTCTGACTATGAACATCAAAACATGTTTGATTGCTGAAGGAAACAGAGAAATGTTATTATTGGAGCTAATGTTATTATTATACCTCGCCAAGTTTCGTCAGGCAATTAAACTGGTTCTGATGTTTTTCGTTCCACCTTTCTTAGAAGTGATTCGACTGATTTAGATTTTTTTTTTGTTTTATGTTGGTTTATATATCAATTATAGACCTTCAATGTTTTCTGAAAGTATAAATCAAGAAAAGTAATCATGGAATGTCCTGTATTACACTACTCTGTAATTTGTTAAGTTTAATTCTGTGATTTTGTTAAACAATGTGAAAGTTTTCATTTTATAGGAAATTTTTGATTTTCAAAACAGTAATTATTATTCAAATTAATTATTAATCAAAGTAATATTAGAGATTATTATTCAAATAAAATTGATGGGTAAATGTTTTCGCCATACAATATTTTATCGGAACTTTTAACTTGTGATTACCTTAATAGCGACGTAAAAACTAATTTAGGTTCATTCAGCTATGCTATTTTTATTACCGGAAATAAATTATTTTCCTTACAAGTCTAACGAAAACAATAAAAAATTATGCCTTTTCTCTAACTCTCGTAAGCAGAAAAATCTGAAATTTGCATGCAGTGTAATCAAGTTAGATTATAAACGATTATTATATTTGAATTTGGGTAATTATTATTATATTTATTATTATAAATGATTATTATTATTGAATTTAGATTATTATTATTATATTTATTGTTATACACGATTATTATAATCTAATTTAGGTTATTGTAATTATTATATTTATTATTATAAATGATGATTATTATTATAAATGATTATTATTATTGTTATTATATTTATTATTTTGAATGATTATTATTGAATTTACATTATTATATTTATTATTATTAAATTGCCAATTTATCGAAATTCGATTAAATAATTTATCTGCATATGATATTAGAACTCATTTTATATAAATTGAATTTTGAGGTGGTCTTGTCTAACTGGAATGTTAGTAAATTTGAGAAATTTTTTTTAAATTTTGGAAAATAAGAAATGTATATCAGATGGAGTTAGAACTTCCAGTTCTGTTTATTTATTCTTTATTTTTGAGTTAATTCGTTTTGAATGTAAATTTCACCTAAGAATGCAACGAAAAATCATTATGATCTTATGATCTTTTTTATTTTTCTTAAGAACGTCAATGAACTTATAATATTTCATTGTATGTAAAAAGTTTTACGTAGCGCCTTTATAGGAAATAATAAAAAAAAATAATTAAGGAAAGCTGAAATAAATAAAATTGCATTTATGGTGAGTGCAACGACAACTTAATGTAAATTCTATTTTTATGTATGCTTGTTAGAGATCAAAGAGTCCGAAAGCTGTTAATATTGTAATTTGACGAATGAAAGTTTTTTAGTGAAAGGTTTAAACAACTAATACTAAAGAATTGCGGCATTGGAGAAAAAGTATTGTATTTTTTTACAAATATATTGAGAAAAAAATGTTTTATGCAAATACTGATCATCGGAAGTTGAATTAATCGATATGTTTTAAGAAATAAACATGTAATTTTCCCCTTGATTTTGTAATTAAAACAGTTTTTAAAAATGTAATTCGGTTTATTTAAAAATATTTCACATTTATTGTTTAAATAAAGTTTCTTTATTTACGTATATTTGAATGGCTACACACTATTAAGTACTAGCTATAGATTTCTTATTTATGCATAAATTAAAATCTTTATATAAATTTTGGAAGCCAGATTTAAAATTGTTTCGGGAAGCATACAATTGTTTATAAGTTGCAATATCTAAATTAAATGAATTAAATTAATGAGCGAGATGTATGCTCTCAAGTTTAATTTGCGAAAAGGAATGTTTTTGAGAAAGATCTTTTAGAGGGTTAATTGTGCAAAGATTTTTTTATTTCTTCACCTTTACCCTACATAAGATTGTCATCGAGGTTGCACCCGGATTGGGAATGTGACCTTTAACCCCTCTTGGGAAAAAAAGGCATTTTTTTTTTGCCTACAATTTTATCATACAAACTATATTACTGATCGCACATTAGAAGTTATGTATGACTGTGTCTTTTGGGTAATCTCTCTATCTTGTGATCAAGTTGAATTTCCCATTCGTTTTGGTTTTTATTGATATAAGACATAATGTATATATATACTTTTTTGGTTAATTAAGGTGTATCTGAATAAAGATATTAGTTTGCAATTTATTTTGTATGATGCACATATGTGTTTAGGAGTTACATGAAACTAACAAACATTGATATAAGAGTTTTTTTTAACATCGATCAGTGTCATGAAAAATGTGTGATGATGGTATTATGAAGATGTAGGAAGGTATAAGAAACTTAAATAATTTTAAGATTTATTTAATGTTATATAACTTATCACTATCTCTTCAGTCGCCTATCTACAACAAATTTATAGTTCGAAGTATGGCTTCCAGCGTTTATAAAATTTTTAATTGCAAAGTTTATAATTATTCATGCCTCGATTAAAACTTCCTTTTTTTTTGAAAAAAAATTCTAATCCACAGTTTCTGCCTATTTGAAATTAACTGACTTCGGATAATTCGCCAAGTAAAAGAAAACAGCCACGAATTAAGTGCCTTAAACTTGAACTACAATTATCATTAACTATATATACTCCCTTTGCTTTAGAACAACTAATATCTTAAATAATAAAAAAAAAGAAAAAATATTTGGTCAATTTGGCGAGATTTTTCTATTTAGATTAAAATCATCAAAAACAATAAATAATTTCAAATTTTTGAAAATTTTCAAAAAAAAAATGATCATAAACGCTATTTATTTTCATAAAACTGACTGACCTTCATTTTTCGACGTTTTGCGCTGTTTTCATAATTAGCCACTAGAGCGGTTACTAAAGAATAAAGGCGAAAAGCAAAACTTAACTGTTACTAACTCTCAATAGTGATAAAAATACCAAGTTATTTGCTTAAAAGGCATTTTTCATGTCACAACATAGCCTTTGCAAAACAGCCTTAATTAATAAATCACAAATTATACCTTTGATGGTTTATTGCAATAAGAACTGAAATATACTGAAGATGTTCGCACAACTCTTATAAGTGAAATTTATTTCTATTTTCTTTTTCGTTTTTAGAAAACGTGACACGATAAACAATTATTTTGTTTCCAGTATGATTGTTCCATTAGTAATTATGGTTTTTTTTTTAAATTGCGAAATTTAAACACGTGAATATCCAGAATTTTTTTTTATAATAGAAAAATAGTTTTAGGTCATCTTAGTTTTGAATTGCTTAATTAAATTTGTCACGATTATAATTTTTTTACTTACTGGTTCATGTCTTTAGAGGAGTTTTGAAAATCTGTCATTCGCTGTAAAAATATCTCCTACTTATTAAACTAAGAAATGAAATAAAATCGCCAGGCATGTTTGGTTTGTTTGGCATTTTTAAAATAACAGCCTTTTTACTCTTTAATTGCAGCGTAATTTATTAATTTTGTATTTGTCTTGATTTACATTAAATTGTCTTCTTTTTTACCAATTTTACAGTTGGTGATAGTTAATTAACACAGCATTAGTGTAGACGAAAAAAATTAAGTATTAAATGCAGTTATGAGACACATAAATTTAAACAGAAATACTTAAAAAAAAGAAACAAGTTGAGTAAATTTTAATTGCATGCTTTTGTATGCTTTTTAAGCAACTGATAAATTCAAGTTATAGTGTTTAAAAAGCAAATTAGAACAAAAAAAAAACATTCATTGTTATGTAATAAAGAGTATTATGACACTTTTGTTTTTGTAAAAGTTGAACTACACATATTTTTGACATGATTCGAAGACTTCGCAATTCGAAGTAGCATATGGGAAGTAACATTTCATGCAAAGAAACCATACATTTCTTCATTAAATTTTATATGATTGATAGTCAATGATTGAACGAGTAAAATAGATAAAAAAAGACATCGAAATCTGCCGAATCATTAGTGGGTAAAGCTGGATGTAAACCACCATAACCACTTTAAATGCCCTGAGCAACTTAGAGTTTCTTCTAGTGAACGCTTTGCAACTCCTCTTAGCTATTCCGAAAATCAAACAGGTTTGGATGTTTTCAGTCTGTAATTCTCATTAGTAATTAGTCAGATTTCGTGAACGTTTTTAAGCGTTTCATGCTGAAATATTGTCTTTCAGTGGACTGATCATAAATACACGATTCAGAGTAGAACACAGAAGTTTGGCATCACTAGCTGTGGTCAGGAAGCTGGTGGATGACCACTTTGATCTGCCTGCGTGGGGACCAAGGGTGCGCGGTATCGATTCCTCGTTATACTGTTCTACCGTAAAGTAAGTTCACTTCACGCAGGTCATTGGGATACCAAAGCGAGGGAGCCATCCTTTCTGCAGAGGATCAAAATAGTGATGGCATAGCTTCTGATCTTACTCAGGGATGTTTTCCAGATCGCCACCAACAGCCTATTGTGCAGCTTTAGTTCGACGCAAATTAAATACCTACCTATCTTCCTGTAATATTATTCTAAAACTCCTCATTTTTGCGTACTTCTTGACTACATTATTGACAAGCATTCGAAAAATATATACTATATTATGGGTGATCATTACGGAATACCTTGGTTGCGCTATTAAATGCTTTTTGAAACGTATCAACGACGTATAAGCGAGCATTATTTTTAAAAAAACAAAAAATCTTTTTTTAGGATTATTTATAGACATCACATCATTAGAGAAAACCTAATCTCCTTAAGCTAAATATGACTTTTTTACTTAATTCGAAGCAGATGTTAACTGAAAAACGTTAAAACTCATGTAAACGCTTTTAAAAAAAAATACTGAATCCTAAGCAGTTTGTCTTAAATCTAACTGAAAAATATTTCAAATGCGACATTATAAAAAAATAATAATAAATAAAAAAAAATATAGCCCCGCCTTAAAAGTTAATAGCCTTTTTTTTCTTCTTCTTTAAATCATTATTCGGATTAAAGTTTCATTGTGCCAACGCATATTTAAGCTAAAAAATACTTTTTGGGGCTTTTTTTTCATAAAAAATAAGGGGAAGGGCATTAAAAAAAGAATTGATCGACCGAGCGGCAGACACTTAACTGCTTTTATAGAGCATTCATATGGTCAAATGATGTCAACCTGTAATGGTGAGAAATTTTTTTGACTTCATTTTTTTTTGCTCGAGCTTTACATTGCTGGCTTTTTTTTTTATAGTGGTATCCATAGGTGTGGGATGAGATTGATTCCACTCTAGATGGGATTCACAAAGTAAAATTCTTTCCCCGAAGAGTCATTGAAATCCCGTTACCTAATCTTTATGGCTTTCACCGCAATCCGGACTTACCGCTTAAAAGGTTCGGGTTGTTTTGATCTACGAATAAAGATGTTGCCATTCTTGGAATTGTATCTTTCAAGAGAACTTAATTTGATTGTGTGTGTTATGGTCATTGCATTTCAAGAAAAGAGAAAATGAATGAAGCCTGAGGGAAAATACACCATAAAATGTGAAATTCAAAATTCACGATATTTTCTTTAGCAAAATTTTTCTTCGAGCAAACATTTCTTCAATTCAAGGCTATATTTTCGAAACTTGTTTAAGGAATACGAATTTCGCCTTAGACTTTAGGCTTAATGAAACATAACATTTACACAATTGGTCAGGAAATACGACATGGAATAAAAGATATATTGAATGAGTATTCATTCATCGCTAGGAATCGAATCCAAGAATTCTGCATAACAATTGAGAGCACTAACGCCTATACTATGCAAGTGATTTTAAATTCGAATTAAAAACTTTGGAAACTTCCAAAATGCACTGAGATAACACATAAGTGACAAAAAAGCAGTTTCGTGAAAGATTTCAGAGTACACGTTTCGTCAAAAAATAGCATAATTTTGTATAATACAGGACACACTATAGGAAATACAATTCAATACAGTTGTGTTTTTATTTTTTTTAACTCAGTGTCATTAACGAAAATTATCTTTATATTTAAATCTCATTTATAATAGAATCATGATAGAAATTCAACAGCATAAATATTATTTGATGAATATTTACATCATTCACTTTTAAAGCGGAAATTTTTACTCAGTAACGCAAATAAGGACACTTGCATAGCTATTTTAGCATAATATTTCGATAGATTTACTTCATTGGATCGATTAAATTTCATTGAAAACAACGTTTAAAATCACATGGCAAAATTTTATTAAAAACCTATACGCGTTTCAATTTTACAATGGTACACCTTCATCAGTAGGATAAAAGGTGTAGGATGAAAAGAAAGTAATGGTAAAAACTGAGCTTACGTCACACTTAAAGGGATAAATATGAAGTTAAAAGTTTAAATGACGAGATTAATGATTTCCGAATTTTTGGACATATGGTGTTGCAGTATGGTCATTAACGATAAAGATTTTGATTTTGTAGATTTTTATAATTTTCGCCATCAAAATATGCATATTTTATCTCTTTTAATGTGACATAAACTCTAATGGATGAAATGATCTCTTTTTTTTTACCATTCCTGTCTTTCATCCTATTGATGAAGGTGTACCATTGTGGCACCAAAACGAGTTTTGGTTTCAATTTTTTTAATTTTATTATTTGTGATTTTAAACGTTGCTTTTAGTAAAATTCTTCCTTTTATGATTTTAAACGTTGTTTTTTAATGAAATTTGTACAGTATAATTAGTGAAGGTAGCCTTCACAGTATCGAAACACACTTTTTTTTGAAAAAAATTCTGATTTTTAGCGTTGGTCATTTTAATATTATTTTATTATTTTAACTACATCATTATCTTAATATTTTTTATTTAGTTTTCATTAAATCATGTTATTCTTTGATAAAATTGGACAGAAGTTAACTATTTGTCGGAAAGAATGTTGCGAATTTATATTGTTAACATCTGTTGTATATTTTGCAGGAATATGAATAGAAATACAATGTCATTTTTTTTTATTTATACAATATTGTTTAAAGAATAATTAACATTTTTCTCTTCGTTATAAACCCATTAGAAAAAAAATTCCTTTCACAAAAAATTTCATTTTAAATTTTCATACCAAGAAGAGACAAGTTTAAACTCCTCCGCGGCTGGCAAAAGATCTAGCCACTGGAACGATGAACGGTGCATATCTGCCGCAATCTTAATAAGGTGTCAAATTAAACCTTATTTCTGTTTAAGTTGAACCGTAATATTGCCTAATCAAGTTTCAGAAGTATCATATAGTGGTTGAACTTAACACCGTATGAATGCTGCACGATTGTTATGGTTTATCACGCTCCAAAATTTCTAACTAGTATGTGCTATTTTTTGGGATAAAAATAAAATCAGGGAAAAGGACGTTGCCTTGCGGAAAATTGATTCTATCAGATCACGTTTGTTGTCGTTTGGAACTGGAAAAGCAGCTAAAATTGATGAAAAAAATAAATAAATAGCTTACGTGATTTATGTACTGCATCTAACACTTACAAATGTTAAGTCTAAGAGACAAAATTCGTGATCAGATTTTAAAAAAACGCCATTAAATTTCTTTTTTTTTTTAAATTTATGACTGTGAAGTCAAAAAACCTATTGATATCCTAAATTTCTGAGTTAGTAGCTTTTTTATTTACCCATTGTCTAAGTTGCATTTTCCTTTCATATCTTGTATTCTGTTATTTCTAGTAAGGTTTAAAATTAATCAATATCAAAAGATACACAGTTTAAAAACAAACTTCGAAAATAAAAACATTTATGGTATATACAGCACATAATATCTTTAAAAGGTTTTTTTCTTTTTTTCGGATCTATACCTTCTCATTATTACTCTATGAAGCTTATTTATTTTCTTCCTAATACCAAAGGTCAATTTAATTCGACCAAGAATCAAGTGCATGTCACAAACTAGACTTAAGGATCAAAGACAACGCAATAAGGAAAACTTGTTTCTTTTATTGAATTGTATTTCTTTGGGGGAAAAATATATTTATGAACATGTTCACGGTGACTTAGAGTAATTATAGTTTATTAATAAAACCTGCTGTCAGGTGTATCATTAGAGTTCAATCTTAAGAGCATAACTGGAGCTTACGATGCATTTTTAGACAATTGGTGCATGGGTGGTATGCATACCCTTTCAGAAGAATCAAACTAGTTTTTTACCCTCTAGTTTTTTTTTCTTCTTCTGTCTTGTTGTGTCTAGTTTCAGATGCTTTTTTGTAAGATCTGAAAGTTAGCAGCAGTAATGTAATTTTCGCGTTCTTTCATTTATATAAAAAAATGCGCTTTTGAATTTTGTTATATGTTTATAATTATTAATAGTGCATACTTATAATCCCTTATCTAACACACAAAAAAGCAAATGTAATGCTATTTCACCAAGTGCTAAGTTTCTGATTTGTGCTTATTTAAGCTGTAGTGGCAAAGTATTCAAATTAAAGTTTAGTTTGCAAAAAGCAAGCATTTAAATTTTTTAAATATATAACTGGCGTTGAACAGCCGATCCAGTTCAGAATTTATAACTATCAATGTTTAACCTCGTAGCCTTGTAACTTTGAACCAAAGCCGGAAGACAACGAAACTCGTAGATTAAGCATTGGGTTAAACTAGACTTCGTGGAGGACTTTTTGACTGAACTAACCTGCATTTGCGTCAAATTGAGAGAAAACCTCAAAAACCTTTTACTGTTAGCCCAACGGCAATGGAATTCTTACTCATGATGTGTCTACCACTGAGAATAATTTTCGTCAGCACTGTGGTAGGTGCAAGTCCGGAGCAGAAACCACGTCAATCAGCCACCGATAAGATTCAAACTTAGGCCACCTCATTAGGAAGCAAACGCTCTATACAAGCTACCGCGACTCAAAGTATTAAAATTTTGTTTTATTTCATAACCGTCGTTGAACAGTCGACCCAATTTTTGAGCTTACGACTACCAATGTTTAAACCCAATCCAGGGAAAAGAAGGGAACTCTTGGATCAAGTATTTGGAGAAATTTGCCTTCATGGATTACTTTTTTATGGAACTAATCCCTCTTTCGTTAGAAGGAGAGGAAAACCACAAAAACTTTTTAGGGTTAACAGGACGAGAAGGGGATTCTAACCCATGATGCGTTTACCACTGAGGATATTTCTACGCTAGCATTGTGGTCAGTGCGAGTTGGGTGCGGAATTCGAATAGACTAGCCATCCCTGGGATTCGAATCCGGGTCACCTCATTATGAGGCGAGTGCTATATCTCCAGAGCCACCGCAGCTCATAGTTTAGTTTGCACTCAAACACTAAAGTTTTTTTTGGAAGCGAAGTATTAAAATTAAATTTAAAATTAGTTAACATCAAACGAAAAATTTCTAATTTGTGTTACTAAGTATTCTAATTGAAGAATAATTTAAAAAACACTATGTTTCAAGTTAGTGCTGTAAATCATTCAAATTAAAAAATTTGATTTGCACTAAGAACCAAGTTTGAAATTTGTGTTGCCAAGTATTCAAATAAAATTTATTTTACGCTAAGTGCAAATTTTCAAAAATCTTACGAAAAGTATTCGAATTATAGTTTTACGTGATCTAAATGTAAACCTTAGTATCTATCCCAAACTTGCCAGTTGCCAAACCATCAATTTCTCCTTTTTCATTTCCTACAGAAATAAACTGAATTATTTGTGCCATAAATTATTTGATATCGTAAGTTCAGATCGACCTTCTGAGAGGGCGTGATTCTGCAAGGAAGCGTCGGTGTTATACACTCCTTAATATAGCAACTGTGTCAAGGTTTCTATGTCTGGGTGCACCTTACTCTTAAATTTTCTTTAATTAAAGTTAAAATTAATTTTATATTGATATTGTAAGTAAAATGTTTAATTTAAAACGTAAACTTCAGAAACGTATTCAGAATATTAAAAAAATTTTTACTATCGAGAATTAATTTAAAAAAAGTTAATTTCTTATTCTGATATATAACTTGCATCTTAGTTTGATTATATATTTTTTATTATCACTGTAATATTTGCTTTAAATTACCAGAAAGAAACCGATTATTACCAAGTTACCTATTATTTAACCTTAATTGTTTTTCGCTCTTGGTAGTAATTTGTTCGAAGTAATCGTTTCTCATGTTTAAAGAAAATTGATTGTTTTTATTGATAATTGTTTTCCTTCAGTTTAAAGATTGTATCTTTCATTGAATGAATTCATTATAACACAGGATATAAAAAATTCAAAATATTTTAAATTAGCTTGCTGTGAGGAGTAGATTACAGATTTTTTATCAAAAATTATAAGCATTAATTTTGAAAAAAGGATTAAAATTATCAGCATTTTATTTTAATTTGATTTCAGATTAAATCTGTCTTAATGGTATATATGTTTACCAATGTTTTTATTAGAACTGCAAGTTAAAAAAATATTACGCACTAATATAAGTGAGAAATTATTTTTAAAAAACTACTTATTTTCCTAATAAATACTATTAGGAAAATAAGTAGTTTTTTAAAAATAATTTATCAGGTAAATTGAATTAATTTATCAGGTAAATTGAAAATGATGGTGGATTATCGAATTTTGTTATATTATTATTTTTTAACCTCTACGGTACTTTTAAGACATAGCATAAATACTAAGAAATCATTATTCAAAAATTATGAAGATAGAGTTATTAGATTTTGGAAAAGAATTTTTTAATGATATAGATATTTCGTATATATTTAACTTTATTTTGTTACTCTATAGTACAACCATATAAAAAAAATTATAAAAAAAAAAGTTTTTGTATGCAATTGCTTCTTGGTTTATTTCTATATTTATTATTTTTTTTCTATTTGAATCCATTATTGAATGCATCTAGCCTTGAGGGATCTATCAATGGGAGCTGACTACTTGATGTATGTTACCTTCGGGTTACTGCAACTTTTGTCTACCTTTATGCGATTAGTTCTTGGTTTATTTTCATATATACATCGTTTTTTTCTTCTTTTCTTTTTCAATCTGGATCCATCAATGGGTGCATCTGGTTCAGATGGATCCATCAATGGAAACTGATTCATTGATGTCCCCTTAGAGCAGTGTTTCCCAAACTTATGACGTTAGTGTACCCTTTCTAAATTTTTCGTAACGCTGTGTACCACTAATAAAAAAAATGAATGTATTTTTTTAAAAATATTTTTATTTTTGCTAACATATTTTAGTTATTAACTGTTAACTCTGCAAAATATAGTCAATAGAAAAACACGCAATCTTAAATTTTCATGGCTAACTTTGTTTTAAAATAAAATTTTTTGAAATTTTCGTTTGTTGCAAGACATTTTGCATAAGAACGCGTACCCCCGCTAAACTGTTCCCGTACCCCTGGGGGTACGCGTACCACACTTTGGGAAACACTGCCTTAGAGCTACTGCAACTTTTGTTTACCGTTATGCGATTGATTCTTGGTTTATTTCCATATATATTGGGTTTTTTTTCCAATCGGAAAAAAAAAGGATTGCAAACCCGATTGTAAATTTTTACTGCAGCAATTTTTAAAGATGTAGATATTTCGTATTTATATTTAACTTCGCTTCGTTAAACAGTTTTTCAGCTGCATAAAAAATTAAAAACTATGTACCTTAAAAGAATTTAAAAAAAAAACGGTAACGTTCCACCCTAAATTAATTTTTAACATGTCTGTTATCGCATTATTTAAACTTACGTCCATTTCATTCATTTGATGAACTATAAACAACAACAAAGAGTATCTATATAACTATAAACAATAACAAAGAGTATCTATATAACTATAAACAATAACAAAGGGTATCTATGTAATTATAAACAATAACAAAAAAGTATCTATATAACTATAAACAATAACAAAGGGTATCTATATAACTATAAACAATAAAAAAGAGTATCTACATAACTATAAACAATAACAAAGGGTATCTATGTAACTATAAGCATTAACAAAGAGTATCTATATAACTTTAAACCAGAGGTTCCCAAACTTTTTTTTCTCGTGGACCACTTTCAAAGTTGTACTATTTTCGGTAGACCCCCTGCTGCTACATTTCTACTGTATTCCCAAAACTCCTAAANCTGAGGGTAATCGTTTTAAAACGTTAAAAAAATTATGTCACTACCTTCGGGAGCCCTTTTTTTAAAAAAATAAATTAAGTAATGGAACACAGATATTTTTAATTTTTGGTATAAACTTAGGAATTTAAATTCAGTTTCAATGAAATGTGCGGCCCGGTATTATAACCGGGGGTTGGGGAACACTGCTCTATAGTACAACCATATAAAAAAAAATATCTGTATGCAATTGGTTCTTGGTTTATTTCTATATTTATTTTTTTTTTTCAATTTGAAACCATTATTGAATGCATCTAGCCCTGAGGGATTTTATCAATGGGAGCTGACCACTTGATGTATGTTACCTTCGGGTTACTGCAACTTTTGTTTACCTTTATGCGATTAGTTCTTAGTTTATTTCCATATGTATATTGTTTTTTTCTTTTTCTTTTTTTTCTTTTTCAATCTGGATCCATCAATGGAAACTGATCCATTGATGTCCCCTTAGTGCTACTGCAACTTTTGTTTACCGTTATGCAATTGGTTCTTGGTTTATTTCCATATATATTGTTTGTTTTTTTTCAATTTGAAAAAAAAGGAGGGTCACCTGATTGTAAACGTTTACAGCAACACTTTTTAATGATGTAAATATTTCGTATTTATATTTAACTTCGTTTTGTTAAGCAGTTTTTCAGCTGCATAAAAAATTAAAAATTATGTACCTTAAAAGAATTTAAGAAAAAAAACAGTAACGTTCCACCCCAAATTAATTTTTAACAGGTTTGTTATCGCATTATTTAAACTTACGTATCGTTTACATTCGTTTGATGAACTATAAACAATAACAAAGGGTATCTATATAACTATAAACAATAACAAAGAGTATCTATATAACTATAAACAATAACAAAGGGTATCTGTGTAACTATAAACAATAGCAAAGAGTATCTATATAACTATAAACAATAACAAAGAGTATCTATATAACTATAAACAATAACAAATGGTATCTATGTAACTATAAACAATAGCAAAGAGTATCTATATAACTATAAATAATAACAAAGAGTATCTATATAACTATAAACAATAACAAAGAGTGAAAACAAACTATAACATAGAGTGGATGAGGTGATGTTTTTATTTTTTATTCCTAATCATTTGTCATCTTTTGTCAGCTTCTTTATTAGAAATGCAATTAACCAAACTAATTGGCATCGCTATTTGTTACCATTAAATCTTCAAAAATGATTATAACAGTATATTAACCCGGCTTTTTGATTCACTTTCATTCTTAGTCGTCCTTGGAGTGTCTTTTAGTATGTCGCAATCATATTCTATTTGAACTCCATATTTTTTGTGATATTTTCCTTTTATTGCTAACTCTTTTGTGTACACTAAAAAAATATTAATCGATTTACGAACAGGAAAGTTTAAGCAAATTGATTTGTTACTTAGTGACGTTAATCTTTAGAGAAAATTATTTTCTTTTAATGATATTGTTATATCGCTGTTGTTTCCATATATGGAATGCAGTTTACTGTGTACGCATATCAACTAATTGCGTAAATTGTTAGAATTTTTAGAGCGTATTGCACCATTAATATCGTTTAAATTATTGTAACCTTAATATGGTGCAATGTTATCGTATTTCTTAAACTGATTTTACATTATGACCATTAATATCGTTCAAATTGTTGTAACCTTAATATGGTGCAATGTTATCGTATTTCTTAAACTGATTTTACAATATGACCATTAAAATCGTTCAAATTGTTGTAACCTTAATATGGTGCAATGTTATCGTATTTCTTAAACTGATTTTACAATATGACCATTAATATCGTTCAAATTGTTGTAACCTTAATATGGTGCAATGTTATCGTATTACTTAAACTGATTTTACAATATGGTTCAACTTAAACGTAAATTTGGTTCGATTAATACCTTACTAAGTTGTTGTAAATTTGCACCGTGTTATGGATTTCTTATACCTTTAAAATAAATAGAGTTTTATCCAATAATAAAGTTAGTATATCCAATAGAAGTATATCCAATAATAAAGTTAGGATTTAACCTCCTCGAACCCAGCGTCCAATATCTATGCAATGTATAACAGAATTTACTAAGTAAATCTGCAAAATCTGCTGAAATTTCTACTGTCATTTAAGAAAGAATCAAAATCAAATCTGAATAATTACTTTTTAACTACGCTTTTATTTCTAGAAAAATACGTAATTATTATAAACAACTTAATATATAACTAATTTTTTAATACTACATAAATTATTACTTAAGACAACTAATAAATAATATGATAACTATCGTGTTGCCAATAGATAAAAAAATAGCTGAGTTTATGGCGCCACGTAAGAGAAATATAATCATATATAATTAAAAATCTTTAATTAACATGAATTAATAGTTTTTTTACGTAATTAATTATTTTACTTTCTTCTAAGCTACATATTTCTCAACAAGAACCATATTTTATTCCATTATTTATAGCTCTAGTCTCAGAAGGTTATAAAGATTTAGGTTACGCATTACTATTTTTATGCTTGTGAAAGAAAATGAATATCGATTCTATCGAATCTTGAAATCTTTCGTGTATAATTGGTGTACAATTTCGTATACGTGTATATGTATTTTTAGAAGTATGTTGGTTTAAAAATAAGAAACGAATTTTAGTGGGAAACTTACATTTAATTATGGTGCAAAAAGGTCAAGTTTTTTAAGGTTGATTCGTATATAACTGAATCTTGAGATTTTAGTTAATTTCTTCTTAGTTTAGCTCCTTTTTATGTTATGCAAATATTTAATTAAAAGTCGCTTATTATTTGTTATTTTAATGCAATAATGGTAGCGAAATAATTGAGTTTTGCTTATAATGTTTCTAATTTAATTTTTCTAACCTTCAAACAATGCACAATTTTCTTCTGTTCATTTGCGCTAAATTAATCATTTGTAATATTCGAGGACATTTGGTGAAAGGTTCATTAAGCATATAACTTTTTGAAATATTATCTTGAAATCTAATGAATGTTTTAATACATGCTTGGAATTTTTAAATGTTTTAAAATCGTATTAAAGTTAAAAAAAAAGATGAATTTAAATAAACAAATTAACAAACCAGGAAATAAAAATTTTTAAGCAAATTTTATGTATTTGTATGAAATTGTCAGATTTAGTTAATTAATGACACTGTTGATAACTAATGAAAACGCCAATAATTAATTGTAATGTTGATAATCACTGATAGTGCTGATAATTAGTGATTTGCATTTCTAGTTTTGTTAATAAATGCTTGGTGTTAAAAAAATTAAGCGAGTTGATCGTAATGAATATTTTTGATAAATGATTACTGTATGTTAATTTTATTTAATAAGTTTTCATTCGTGCCATTCGAAATAAAAGAAAAGAAGTTTTCATTCGTTATTTTTAAAGTCATTTATGAGTTAATGCGATTGGGCAATTTTTAAATTCGCCTTTACTCTTAGAAAAATCGGTTCAGTTTTAAACCATAATATCGGTACTTTAAATTATAATAAGGAGAAAAATTGCTGCAATTTCAATAAATTGTTAATTTTTATTATTAGACAGTCACAAAATTTAAGTTAAATAATGTCAACCGTAATGTATTTGCAAATTAAAATTTGTAAAAATTAAGGTGGTGACATGTTGAAATGTTTATATCTCTTATTAATATTAAATGAATGATATATGCTACTAATATTTTTGTACGATACGACTTTACCATATAACTAATACTATAAAATTTTACTTTATAACTTTGAATATTACAATGTTAAAGTATATTACAATGTTGAATTTAAGTATATTACTATATCTAACTTTGAATATTACAATGTTGAATTACAGTATATTACTATAGAACTTTGAATATTACAATGTTGAATTAAAGTGTATTACTAAATAACTTTACATTTTATAACTAATGTTTTAAAATGTTAAATTATAGTTATATGTAATAATATATTTCATGAGTGACGTTTGATGTTAAAAAAAAGGTGTTAAAGATGATAACAAAGTATGTTAAAAAATTAAAGGTGATGTTAAAAAATTTATGATCAAACTGGTTCAGAATGCAATAAGAATACTTAATATTATTTAATTTAGTAATTTAAATTATGATTTAATTAATTTTTTATTTTGTATTGGAAAGTTAAATGAGTGTAAACAATAGCAAGGTTTCTAAAATCAGAAGAAATTCAGAAAATTTTCGGTGTATCCGTCCTGCTTGTTGTGTTTACGAAGCAAAGTGTGACATGGTTCAATGAAAATATTTTACGATTTAATTTTCACTCTATTATCATTCATAATATTTCATGTATTTAATCAGCTAGTTAAATGCGAATTGAACTAAAAATATTAGAAACAATCAATAATTAAAATGAATCAGTTGCTATCTTTTGAGTGTTCTCGACTATTTTGGCTATTTATTTCCTTAAGCACAATATTATAATAATACTTTTTAGGAACTTATCTCGTTTTTTTTTCTGTCCCATATTATTTTACATGTTGATAATGAGAAAAAAAATATTATTCTTCTCAGAAAAACTCTCATATAATAAATAAATAAATAACTCTCTTAAAGATTGACTCTTTGGCGTAAATTTTGGATGGATAATGAATCTGAAATAGTAAGCTGAAAGCTTTGTTTCGTTCGAAAATAACACCATTTTTGTATATTTTGATACAGTTTACAATGGGATACCTGTGGGTATCTCGATTCTGATTGGTTGTTGAAACCTGGTATTTGTTTACGTTAGCAACTATTCCTTCCCTTCCATTTCTAATAAACCAATCCCGTCAAGTATCAATTCTTAAGTGACACATTCTATATTCTTTCATAATGATTCTTTCGCAAATATATTTCTATTCTTTCACTATATATTTCTTACTTAACACGAAGACAGGCACGAAGCCACGTGGAACATAAACCAATTATTCATCAAAATTGCCAGGTACACAAAACGGTGAATATAATTTAAAATATATAAACAAATCATGGTTAATGTAAAATATATAAACAAATAATAAGTTTATGATAAGTAAAGACGTAGATGAGAAAAAATTATATTTCAACAAATTCAATGTGCGGTATGGCGCTGTATTTAACTTCACGTTAATTAACATTCTAATTGATGTTGAGAATCGCTAAGCTTTAGAACGCTATTTTGTTTATAAACGATTAGCTGGAGCTGATGTCATATGTAACTTGTGTGGATTTTGTGATCATCTCCTTTCTGAAGTGCATGTACCCAATTCATGCATTGTTATTTGAAAATATCTTAACTATAAGAATTTTGGTTTTTATTTTTTAATCCTAATAAGTTCTATTTATTTTTACAGGCAGCTGCTGTTAAACGTATTCGTTATACTTCTACTTCATTTTACGGAGGCAAATGTAAGTGTTTTTATTCAATTTTCTTTTGTTTTCATCCAACATTACATTATAGCCTATAGGATTCCTATTGCTGCGTTTTGATAGTAAAAATTATTAACTTTAAAGTAGGCTAGCATATGCATGTTACAACTACTATATATCTGTATATACCTGTGTAGATGTAGAGTTAGAGATTTTATAGTTTTATATTTTTGTTTTAGAAGAGCTGTGTTTTTCTCAATTTGTAAAATAAATAAAGTTAATAAAGATTTGTATAGAAGAAATAGGTAATTTCTTTGTATACTGAGATCCTATTTCCATGATAATATATATTTTGTTTATGATTTTTAAAAATATCATAATTGTGATTTTTAATCACAAGCATGTACAACTTTGTAAAAGTAATTATTGCAACTGGGTAAATGCGGTAAAAAAAAAAAAAAAAAAAAAAAAAAAAAAAAAAAAAAAANAAAAAAAAAAAAGAAACAAAAGAAAAGAAAAACGACTGGAAGGACATAAATGGGAGATAAATGTTTTTGTTATGTATAGTGTTTTTGTTCACATTTTAGTTAAACACGTAAACGGAGGAAGGACTAATTTCTTAAAAAAAAGTATTTAAATATTTCTTATATATATTTTTAAAGAATTTAAGAAATGATAAATATCATTGTGTACATTAAGAAATGAAACAAATATTGAAAATAATTTTACTAAGTATCTTCGTAAATTTTGCTCGACGCAACAAACGGATAAAATTAAAAGATAATATAAATAGATTAAAAAAAAAAAAAAGATGGTCCCAAACGATGGTTCTTCCTGCCATTTCATAACTATGTCTTTCGAGAGTGGAATCTATTATATTTCGAAAAAATCGCTTTGTAAATAGGCATAAAAATATTGTCACACGCGTTAATTTTAAGTTTAAAATATTCATGCAAAAGTCAAAATACAAACTTTATGTAAACTAGGTTTTTAAATAAAATTTTGGTGCTGCCATCTTTTGGTATGCGTAGAAACAAAAAAGTGAGTCCAGCAAAGTGCTCTGCAAATCTTCCACCAATAACCTGATTTCATTTTTCTCTTTTATACTGATTATTATATTCACATTATGTGCCTTCATAAGTAAGATTGATCTTATCTTATTTTATGCCTGTCTTTGAAGAGCCATTCTATATAAATCGAACGTGCAGCTTTAAATCCATCTGTGGACTTGCGCGTAGAAAACGCTAATGCACTCTGCGTTATTTTTCTTATGTAATTCAGAATTTGTGTAAAAACCAAAAAGGATGTTGTAGTTCGTGCAATACGTATAGTTCGTCCGAGGGGTTTGTGGGTGTGCACGCTATACAGACATAAATACAAGACTATATTTTTTTTAAAAAAAGGGAGGGAAAAAAAAGATTTTTTTTTTATTTGTAAATTATATTTAATACAAATATAAAGTAATATCTTTTTTTAAAAAATATTTTTTAAATAAGAATGCCATCACAATGTTTCCTGAAGCTTATGAAACATTGAGGGTTAGGATTGCAAAAGAAGAAGAAAATAGAATCAAAGCCTCCGACAATAATTGACAATGATCTTAATGTATTCTCAGAAGGATTAGGCCACGTCTTACGATCCATTATTTCCCCATACATCAACATTCAATCCAACATCCGTGATTTATAAATCCCCATCTATACATAAAAAAAAAAGAAAGTTTCTTTCTGTAAAGGAGACAATTAGTTCGTTGTACTCGACACGGGCACGTGTTTTTCTTCTTTTAAGTAGTGTCAAGGTCTTGGAAAGTGATAGCTCTTGCAGATGACATTTATGTGAGATCAGGTCACGAAGTTGATGAGAGATTGTGATCTAGATAATGAGAAAGTGCCTGAGTAATTACCTCAGTATGTGTCAATTGTAACTCTGTTTTTATTTCAATTAAGATCAGGGGCAATTAGAAGAATTCTTCTTCATTGCTTCAAGAGGTGGCAGGTGAGGGGGAAGAAATGGTGTGCTCTGCTCTACAGGAAGTATATTGTTTAAAAGTGCATTTTTATATTCCTTTCCAGGACTGTGGAGTCGGAGTCGAGGAAAATTTTGCAGGAGTCGGAGTCGGGGAAAGTTATTCTTTAAGGTCAAAAGAAGAAATGAAGTTTTCGATCTTATAAAAATTATCTAAACAAATATTTTTAATTAGTACGTGACAAAAATATTACTTAAATGAATATTGTTAAATCCAGAGTTTCTTAGAATCTGGGACTCAACCCCAATTGGAGTCGCGGGTCCTGTCGCGGAGGTCGCAAAAAACTTTGTGTTGGTTTCTGTTTATATCTTATTTTTGTAGTCATGAAATAAATGCACTGTAAGAATATTTCGCTTTTAAGAGAAAAAGAGAATCTCTCTCTCCCTTTGTTTTCTGTTTTTTTTTTCCTTCTATTTTTAATTTTATTTATTTTTTAATTTTATTTTAAATCTCTACTGAACAATCAAATTTGTAAATATTCGGATTAAGGTTAATCCCAATTAATCTGCATGGTTTGAATTCGTTTAATTTCGATTTAGGACTTGCATTTAAACTTAGATTAAAACATGCATTTGGGTGGGGGGAAGAAGTATTCTAATTTCATGTACATTATTTTCTAATGAAAACTCATCAACCCTTTTTAACGCTCTCTTGATAAATTCTTCCTGTTTTCAAATAGAATTCATTAGCCTGCACTTTATCTGATAATATCTTTCCACCGATTTCTGTACTGCACGATCAAGTAAATAAAAAATAATGCTTCACACCTTTTCACGCAAGTTATGTTCATTAAATACGATAAGATCTCTCGTGGTGTGCATACAACCTGTCGATTAAGAATCAGGCAGGTGCTGTAGGATGCATTTGGAGAGAATAATAAAAAGGCAAGATGACGGATCTCTTTGATTATAAGCTTTGATAAGAATGATAATGGTTTTTAATAAAGTAATTTTCTATCATCTTCTGTTCAATATTACATTACCGCTCATTAATTTCAATATACCTTCGTATTTAGTATTATTTATTTATTTTAATTTTTTAGAAGAAAACATGCTAAATTTGATACTTGTAATATTCATATAGCTGTTGTTCGTAAAGCTGCTTTCATTTATTTCTGTATCAAACCTTGGAGGGTAACTGGGATAAAAACACCTTTTTAGGTGCTTTGCTAAGAATGAAAGTTTTAGAGGAAAGTTTACTGTATTTAAAATCCAATGGCATTGTGGTTAAGACACTGGGTCATTGCAAAGGCCTATGGTTCCATTCCCGGCCGTGGTTTGAATCCCATCCAGCTTCTGATCGACCGAACTAGTCTGAAACTCAAAAACGACCGGTACGTAATATTGACCATATTGCCACCATCATGTTATTGCTCACAAAATTCTGAACCTTCATGGCCCCCTGGCCAGCAATGGGTTGTTGCGCGACGGCTTTACTTTATATTGTATTTGATAAATGAAATCAAAATACTCGCGAGACTAAAGTATGGTTTGATCATTCCAGACTACTACCATTTTCAATACATTAGGTATTTTTACCCTAAACAATACATTATATATTGTACAGCAACAGTATTGTATAGCATATGTAACCAAGCTCGGTGATGTAAATAATGATTTTAATGAAATGGCACAAAAAAATTTTGGACTATAAAACAAACATTACACACAGCTTCAATTACTTTAATTTAAATTCATGAAATATCTTTTCAGGATTTCATCTCTTGCAACTCGGTTTTATATTGTATAACAATCAAGACCAAGTTAACACATGGTCAATTTTGATTCACTTGGAGTGCTTGGCAATCACTGCTTCCAACGTAATCACTGTTGCCGTCATGTTTACGATCCAACCAGCTGTACGTTATCTCCTACCATCACACTGTGCTTTAATAAATGCAGTTTTTTAATACTTTTTATCAAATGTAGGGGCTACATTTGGGGGAACTTTTCCGTAAGAAAGAATGCGCACGATTATGCTTGTGTCATAATGCTGTCAAACGCGTGGTTTTGGGCGTTGTCATATCACATCAGTGTGAAGTTCTAGGTGTGTGGTTTCGAAAATTTTCATCTGATCGAATGCCGAAAGGTATGTTGTGATTATAATCAGTCGTTTGGTAATTTCCAACTCACCTTTTTTATGATGATGTTTACTTTTATCAAGGTATGTCGTATATACATAGAAAAATTATTATAAATTTTTTTCGTGTATTGCCTTACCGAAAACAAATTCCTTTGAATTTGAAAAAAATATTCTATAATTATGTTTGTATATAAACAGTATTATTATCTGATTAATATCTATTTGCTTTAATATGTAAAAACAATTTTATGCCTTGTAAGTGAGAATAATTGTGGAGTTTAGCTCAATACAGTTTAGCACATTTAAAAAAACAAAATAAAATAATGAATAAATAAAAATAAATAAGTAATGAAATAAAAAAAAAATAAATAAATAAAAAAGTAAAAATAAGAATATTTCATGTCACTGAGAACTTAAAAGATAAGAGAAAGGTTTTGGTGTTTTTGTCAAGAACCGGGCCATATGATTGTTTTAAGGTAATTTCCGTTTTAAAACCTCGTCAAAAAATTTTGCATTAAGAATTTTCGGTAATCATCGCCCATAATGTATAGTTTTAGAATAGTTATCAAAAATAAAAGAAAGAAAAATCTATACATATTAGGAGGAAGAAAAATTTTCAATTAAGTGTTGTGAGAAAAAAGAGCAAGTCAGTGTTAAGATCAATTAGAGAAGATAGGGTTTAAAAACCCCGAAACCAGATTGCTTGTCTGATGAAATCTGTAGAAGTCGTAATCGGTAATCGTTAGATATCCCTTTCAATTTTATCGGGTAATCCAACGATTTTTAATGCTTTTAATTTATATTTCATGATGATTGACCTCGATAATAATTTCTCAGTGTTTGATAAAATTTTTTGATTTGGTTATTAATTAGTAATCATTAATGTCTTGAGATATAATTTCAAGTATTGCAAGGTTTCTTAAAAAATATATTGGTTAAAAGTGGTGGTTATTAAACACTTGATATTAGAGTATTTCTTGTTTTATTGTAAGTAAATAAAAATGAAACCGTAACTGCTTTTTTTTACTGTTTATTTATTTATTATTATTTGGGTTCGCTACATTTCTATACAAATTAATAATTTTTTTCAGAATTTGTTAAGCGTTTTTTTGAACAAATATAAAACAAAACAAAAAGTTTAACTTTTATTCGAACCTTTTAAAGAATTAAAAAAAAAGAGTTCTTTTAAATTTTTTTTTAATCGAAATTACTCGAAGAGGTATAAAGAGAAGAGAGTTTTAAGGGTCCATTCCTAAGAGAGTCCTCTAAACACAAGGAATGAAACTGAAAAAAAAAAGGGTTTATGGTGTTATTGAAACTGAACATCTAAATTATAAATTTTGTATTGTTATGTATCAAATGACGTTTTTCTTGACATTAGCTTCTTTTATTTGTATTTTATAAATGTGTTGTTATTATTTGATTTCACAGATTCGACATAGTAAACGACACGTTACACATCACAAGTTTCCAAACAGCAGCATAGCCGTGGGTTTACATTCCAGTGCAGACGATGAGGGACATTGGAAAGAATGGAGTGATATAAGCGATTGTTCTAGGACGTGTGGTGGAGGAGTAGCTTTCCAGACTAGGACGTGTTCTGTGACAAAGTAAATTTTTTTTTACTGATCCTTTGTCCTTGTTTAAATAGGAAATTTTTTTACCACTTATGATATTAAAAACCACTACATTTAAAAGTAATGAACGATTAACATGTACACTCACTTCTAAAAGTTGAGCAGAGCGCAGTAAAATGCGAAAGAAAGACAAGTACTATGTTGATTGACAAAAATGATATAGGAAAGTGGCAAATATGTTTATTCGTGAAGCAAAGCAAAGAATAACTTACAATGATAAAAAAAAATATTGAATTCACAAAACTATGTTTAAAATTTAAAAAGTGGAAGAAAAAACGCATTAGTTATGCTATGTAAGCATCTCTCATTTCCACACAAGTTTTACAGCGTGTGATCATGCTTGTTACTAGGTGATCAACCACCTCAGAATCCAGAGATCGCTATTCCTCTTTTAGAGTAGTCTCAAAGTCTGAGAGGTGGCTGCAGGCTCGGCAACAGCAAACAGCTCGGCCAAAAGCATCCCAAAGAATTTCAATTTGATTAAGATCCAGTGAGGAAGTGATACGCGCATATCCCTTCACTCTTCAAATTGTTGTCGACATTGGCAGCTCTATGAAGACTTGCGTTGTCGTCCATTAGAACGATATAAGGACTTAACTGCTGCAGCGTACAGTTTCACAATAGAGTTTAGGATTTCATCCTGACACCGGACAGCCGTCGTTTGTAGTAAGTGCGATATGCTATTGAAATTCTTGCTCAGGCTATGATGCTTCCATTGCGAAATGCGTGATATTCGGTGCTGTTCTATGACCTGCTATGCGTGATTCGTTCCCTCCAGACCCTTAAACGCTTGTCATCGGGTTGCAAGTCAAATCTAGTAGACTCCGAGAACATTACGTTGCTCCAATCAGATACAGTCCTAATTACATGCTCACAACATCACTTTAATCGGGCCCTTCTGGATTTTCTTTTATCACCGTCATTGAACAGATATTCCAATTTACTGTTTACGACTGCTAAGGTTCAACGACATAGCCTTGTGCTTTTGAACCCAATCCATAAGACAGGGGAACTGCTGGATCAATATTGGGAGAAAATTGCTTTCGTGGATGACTTATTGATGGAACTAACTCGCATTTGCGTTACATGGAGCGGAAAACCACGAGAACTTCCAACGGTTAGCCTGACGGCAAGAGGATTATAACCCATGATCCGTCTACCACTGAGAATATTTCACTCAGTACTGTGGTCAATGAGAGCCGGATGCGGAATTCGTAACGACCAGCTATCGCCGGGATTCGAACTCGGTTCATCTCATTGGGAGGCGAGCGCTCTATCCCCTGAAACACCACACTTCCAGCGCCTCCGGATTTTATTTTTTATTTTATAACCGTCGTTGAACAGCCGACCCAATTTTAGGTTTACGATTACGAATGTTTAACTCCGTAACCTTGTAATTTTGAACCAATCCAGAAGACAAGGAAACTCCTGGATCAGTACCCCCAGAGGTATGATTTGTTATGGGAACATGGAGGACTTTGTGACTCGACAGATTTAACGTAGATCAGACACCATTTACCACACGGGGAGTCTTCGGCCAGCCTGGGATCGAACCCACTACCTCTTGAACATGGGCCCAGTGCCCTACCAACCAGGTCATCGCGGCCCTAGCGCCTCTGGATTGGAAGGAGAAGGAATACCAACTCGTGGTCCCCAGGGGTACAGTCCTTTCACATGTTGCCTTCGGCAAACAGTAGTGACAGATATCGCCTCACCAATGGCAGCTGTTACCATCGAAGTCACACTTGTGGAGGTCGCTCTTCGATTCCTCTTGGCTACAGCAGCGATAAATCGATCTCCCAGGGATATCGTAAACTTTAAATATCAGCCGCAGTTCTTCGCATAAATATTTGACTGGTTTGGATTTTTCCCCCTTAATCGTAAAGGAATGATGCACGCCGAAGAAAATAGCAACATTTGTCATAGACTGTCCTGATTAAATGACTCCGACTGCACGCCAGCACGCTCGGAATCTTTCATTCGTCTTCTGGAAGCCATGGAAAGAAGTTTAATTAGAAAGAAAAAAGAACGATTAAAAGATGCTTTAAACACCTTTTATCTGCACTTAAATGCATCTTCTGTGTTCCTCCACAAAGCCAGCTTAATCTGCATATTTTTTGACGTGAAACAGTGACTGGCTGTTATCTGAGACAGCGGGGAACCCTAAATGATTGAGCATATGATTGAGCTTCTTAAGGCGGAATCTCCGGAGTTATAAAAAAAAGTTCATTAGTTATTCAACTGTGTATATTAACGTTTAAAAAAAAATGACAACTATTGTGAAACAATTTAATATGAGGAATGAAATATTTAATATTTTGAATTTTTTCTTGGTGTTATGCATATGCTGAAAATAAATCAAGCTGAATTATGGTTTTTATAAAAGAACTGTTATAAACGATGAAAATTGTTATCCAAAAATTGCATTTCTTTCTTGAATTTAGTTATTCATTTTGTATTGAAAAGCTGGGTAAATGAAATTTTTATATTGTAAATTTTGCTACTTTTTTCCCCCTTCACATTTTACATAATGAAGTTTATATAAACAAGCGAAATATAAAATAAATTATGAATTATTGTTTGAATATAAGTATTATTATAATTGGTTAAAGATATCCTAACTGTCAGAATCCCTGTCTTTCTACCCCAGAACACTAGGGTTCCACGGAACAGCTTTTAGGAACCGCTGAGATAACATATTTGTTTACTTCTTTCTAGTACCTCTGGAATAAGTTACAGTTTCTCCGATTCTAATTGGCTTCTAGGATTTAACATTTTTCTCTCTGTGCTTAATTTTTGGAAGCACGTTAAAAGCGCGAAATTTTTACTGTATTCATGTATTTTGAAATTTACGGTTGCTTTAAAGGACTTTCAAATGATCAATATTTTTAAAAATTTTTTTTTTCATGACTAATTTTCTTAAGTTAAATTTAAACTAAATAATACAGCGTTTTTTGCATTTGAGGCAACGAAGGACGAAAAAAGCTTTTCCATCCGAAAGGTATGTAATGCTTGCAAACTTGATGATTTGTTAAACATCACACGGTTTTGACTATGGCTAGCAAAGATCTCTGGTGGCCAAGGTTTTGACTAATGATTCAAAGCATTTAACTTCATTACTTATGCAGTTTCTTCTGAACTTTTGTATTCTGCTGATACTTTTTGCTTAATAATAACTAAGAATTTTGTGATGTTTGAATATAAGTTTAGTTTATCGTTTAATTACTTAAAAAGAATAAGTGGTATAAATTATCTTTACTTTATATTTTTGATGATTGTTAATTGCATATTTTTTTCTCTGTTTCTGCAAAAGTCATGATGGAACTGAAGCTTGCAAAGGACCCACCAAGAGATTTATTTCATGCAATATTCAGGTAACTATGTTCTCCAACTAAGTTTGATTAGTTATAATATTATTAGTATCTAAGTACTGGAACTAAACTAGATCTAAATAATATCGTTAAAGACGAACGTTTTAATAGCTTATCACAGTTTCTAAATTCGTAAGGAACGATATTTATAAACTGTTCAGATATGAATAGTGTCCCATTTTCATTTATTTCACTAAAAATAATGAAAAAAATAGTAAAAAGAAATAGTTTATTACCTAATTGCATTTAAACTTCGTGGGTATTTTATTCTGTTAGCTATTATTTTAATTATAAGTAAAACAATAACTGATAAATGTCAGTTGGGAATATAGGTTTTTGAAATATCAGTATAACATAGAAGAATCAGACATTTTTTTGATAAATACAATTGATGAAGTTGGTATGATACTCATTTTTTTTACTCTCATAGTGTTTTTAAAGCGGGGTTTTCAAATAAGCTAACAAAATACACATTTTAAATGAAAAGAATGGATAACTTATTAAAATTAAAAGTACGTATTATCTTATTTACTTTCTTTTACCGGAACCGCAAAGATGCAACTCTACATCGATAGTTCAATAACGTATTATTTTTGTAATTGATATATGACCTTCAGAAGCAAGTATTAATAAATTCGTTGAAATATGCTTTGACAGACTTCACAATTAATAATACCTAATAAAAGAGTTGAGAACTAACAATCATCAGTGAATAAAAATTATTAGTATTAAGAAATGGAATCGGAACCTTTACTTAAATTATAAAATTAAAAGGCAGTTTAGCAGTAAAGGTATGAGTTTTTTTTTAAGGAAGCTCCCCAATTCTTAATTTTTTTGTAAGGAAATTTTTTTCTCTTAAAAATGATTGTGATTGTTTTGATTCTGAAATAAAATTTTGACTGTAGGATTGCCCAGAGGGATCTCGTGATTTTCGTGAAGAACAGTGTGCGAAATTTGATTCCATACCATTTGGTGGAAAATATTTTACCTGGATTCCTTACAAGAAAGGTAATAATTATATTTCATTTGTGTATATTCATTTATTCTAACTGATTTATTTTTTTTAATGGTTGTTGAACAGCCAACCCAATTTTGGGTTTACGACTACTAGTGTTCAACTCTGTAGCCTTGTAATTTTGAACCAATCCAGAAGACAAGGGAACTTCTTGATGAGTACCCCCAGAGGTATTGATTTGGTATGGGAGCATTGGAGGACTTTGTGACTCGACAGATTTAACATGCATCAGTCACCATTTACTACACGGGGAGTCTTCCGCCAGCGGGGATCGAACCCACGAACTCTTGGACATAGACTTATTTTTTGTTTGATAATAAAAAATAGCTGCACTACAATTATGATTATTTTTTTAAAAATATATAACACATTTTAGAGAGATTTACATTTGTTGAACTCAGATTTGATGTTTTTTAAAGGCAGATTGAGAAGTAATTTCACATCAACATCTTGATGCTTGCAATATTTTTGTATATTTTTGTACTGATACTAATATTATTTTTTGAAGAAAATATCAGTAAGAACAAAGTGTTTGGTTTTAAAAGTTAGACTAATTTTTTATTCAATGTTTTAATTTTTTTTAAAAGTTTTTTTTAAAAACATTTTTAATCAAAAGTGACTTATTCAAAAATAAGTTACTTTTAATTTTAAGAACTAAGCACATTTTTTAAAATCTTTTTATTATTGCAAAAAAGTAAACACTGAAAAAAGTTGAAGGTTGTATTTAGTATTTATTTTTTATCACTACCTCAACCTCTAGACTGTAATATATTAACCTCAATACCGTATAGATATCCTATGTATTGGGTGTACCAATATGATTGATGACTTCTAAATTTATTATTAATTTTTTTTAATGGCGGGCACTTGGGGTTTGTCCCATTGGCCACAGAAATGCCAGAACTGCTACTCTCTTCTCGTTACCCAGTGGTCACTTGCGGCGAAGCCACTGCGGTGGAGCAGCGTCGCCCACGTGACACAACCACAAACCTGTTTATAGGGCGGGTCACATTCACACAAAGAGGAAAGGACATAGAACACAGAGAGAGTAAGAAACATCCATGTCCTGAGCAGGATTCGAACCAGCGGCCAATGGCTCCGCAGTTAGACACGCTAACCACTCGGCCACCTGGTTGGCTGACTTCAAAAATAAGTTTATGGAAATAGAACAAAACAGAAATATATGATTCACTGCCTTTTGCTCTGGAAACAATATTTTAATCCCACTAAAATTTAAAATTATCTACAATGCTTGTCAATAGATGAAGCTGCTGGAAAAATAATTTAAGCTTAACATTAAAACACAACCTATAAAAAAATTGCTTTCTGCTGCATGCCAGACGATTCAAAATGAAATATTTGCAAAGAGGTTTTTTTATTTGGTCCTTAAATTGTACCACAATGTTCCTGCATATAACAATTACTTTTAAAAACTTGTCTTACTTAATCGTTAATGTCATTTGTTGATGAGCTTCATAACTAATTTAAAAACTTGGTGAGTTGAATAATTAGTTTCCTAAACAGATTGCAGTTAATCATAATTTTTTTTTTAGCTCTTCCTCATACCTTTAATTGATTTTTTAAATTGTCAGTCACTTTTTAACTGTGCCTTAATGCATTTTATTGTGTCATGTAACTTTTTCATTTTGTACATTTAGGGTTCAATGAATGTGAACTTAATTGTATGCCAAAAGGAGGAGATAAATTTTACTATCGACATTCCCAAGCAGTTGTGGATGGTACAAGATGTAGAGAAGATTCTAATGACATTTGTGTGCAAGGAGTTTGCATGGTAGAGTCAGTGTACTGTTTATATTTAAAGAAATGTTTTTAATATTATAACTTCAATTATGCTGTGTGTAATTGATGTATAATGGGATATTTCGAACATTAGAATATTATTTACTTGTAATTACCATTTTATGTGGATTCTTCCATATTTAACAGTATCTCGAGTTGATCATGAATTTTAAAATGTGATGTTAAAAATTTATCACAAGGTGAGAAAATGTTAATCAAATAAGTGGAAAAAATTCAGTGTATATTTTATATGCTTACATTTACTATTAAAAAACGTTTAATAAAAAATATATATAAATTATAGAAACTGTTAAAAAGATCTTCATGTCCACAATTTTACTAAATTGATAGATGATAAAATCTAAGTTAGAATCATATTTTCGAATGAATCCTAGTTTTGAATCATCAGTCTGTAAGAAAGTGTAATTCATGGAGAGATACGTGGAATTCGATTTTTGAAATATTCCTTAGGTGCAATGATGATGGCATGGTGCCCTCCTGGGAGATAATTCTTAAAAGCTTTTTGAAATGTTTCATAACCTTTATAAACATTTAATTAACTCGTAAATACTGTTTTTTCTTTTAAATTTATTATTGCATGTTTTTATCATAAAAAAAATCTCTTACAAAATGTGTGTCTGCATTACTATAGACTGTATAAAATACAATAGTAATCTGTTGTAAATCTTGAAATATTATTATATTTTATTGTAATAATAATAATAATAACAATATAATAATAATAATAACAATAATATAATAATAATAACAATATAATAATAATAATAATAATAACAATATAATAATAATAACAATATGATAATAATAATAACAATATAATAATAAAAATAATATAATAATAATAATAATAATAATATATATTTAATGAAAATATTTGAATAATTTTTAATGTGAAAATTATTTTTGAAAAATAATTAGACTTGAAATTTTTTTAATTTTTCTTATATTTGTAATTATAAAAAATGTGTCTTTTTGTAATAGGCTGTTGGATGCGACTTGATGCTTGGCTCTGAGATTGTTGAAGATAAATGTCAAGAATGTGGTGGGGACGGTTCTAACTGTAAAACTGTTCAAGGGATTTTTGACCAATTAAACCTACAAGTAGGTAAGTTTCTCAATTCGTACAAAAATTATCATAAATTTAAAATTTCTATTTGTTAATAAGTTGATTAAGAGTTTTAGTACTTTAATAATGAAATGTTTGTTTCATAAACTTCTATGAAAGAATTTTTAATTTTTTTAAGAGAGTGATTTACAAGAAAGATATTAATTTTGGTAGTGCTTTAAAGTGCTAGTGTTTTAAAGTTTGGTAGTGTTATATGGTAGTGTTTTAAACTTTCTGATAATTTCTAATCTAAAAGTGTCCTGAAACTTTATAGTTATGAAATAAACCGCATTTAAATAATAATAATAATGATAAATGATTAACAAATGATATTCGAAAAATTATTTCTGAAGCAAGATATTCTTTCATTCATACACTTTGGATTTTATTTTATGAGCATTGCATGTTTTATTGTCATAAAACATGGAATACTCACAATTAATGATTTTTTTTTGTCTTCTAATTTAAAAAAAAACAGAAACTTGATTTCTCTCAATTAAGAAATATATAAAATATATTATCTGACATATTATCTAAATTTCTTCTCTCTCTTAAAAAATAGTTATTTATATAATTTTACTTAGAGCATATTGAATTATTATTTTATCTGTAAAATTTTTCTTTATATATTTTAAGCATCCCATTTCTCTTATTAATTCCCAATTTTTATTTGTAACAACAAAAACTTCATGCTAATGAATGAAGTCATATAGTTTTTTTATTAAAACTTATACTGAATGAATGATGAAACATTCAAATATCTAATTTTTCAAACTTCTTAGCTAATTGGCAAAACAATGTCTATCAATTGAACAAAAAAATATATCAACTTTCTTTATTTTTCTAAATATTTATTTTGAATCTTTATTAGTTTTTATGATAATTATTTATACATAACTAATTTAATTCCAGGTTACAATGACATCATATTAATACCGGTTGGAGCTACATCAATTGAAGTCAAGGAATTACAGCCAACAAATAACTATTTATGTAGGGTATCATTTTATTTTCTCCTTTATTTTTTAGAAGAAGCTAAGCATTTATTGTTAAGCATTATTTTCTTATTTTTCTAGCTATTAGAAATTCTTCTGGGTATTACTATTTGAATGGAAATTGGCAAATTGAATTTCCAAGAAAGATGAAATATGCAGGTACTTATTTCTACTATGAAAGAATACCTCAAGGGTATGTTGGATTAGAATATATTCATGCCACTGGACCTACTACGGAACCCATATATATTTCTGTAAGTAATTTTTTTTTATAGAAAAACAATTCTTAATAATGATGATTTTTAATAATTCTTAATAATGATTTTTGGCATGTATGACAATATAAAAATTAATTATTCATATTTATCCTTGTGATAGGCATTGAGGAAACAGCATACTTGCCAGCTTATGCTTTTTTCAAAAATGATTTACCAAAGTAGTAGAAAAATGTAAATTGAAAAATCAAGTATAGACAACTGCATATTATCAGAGTCCCGCAGTGGACTGATCGTTAAGACACGGTTCCCAGCAGGTCACTGAAGTCAAGATTGACTGTGAAGAATCACAGACTGCTATCAGTGTGCGGGTAGATGACAAATTGGATCAGTCTGTGCAGGGATCAAGGGTGCGCGGTATTGGTCCTCGTTAAACTGTTCTACCGTAAAGTGCTCGACTTCACGTGCAGGTCGTCGAGCTAACGAAGCGGGGGTGCCATCCCCTCTGCAGAGGATCAAAATTTTGATGGCATGTCTTCGGATCATCCTGAGAGATGCCTCCCAGACAGTCGCCAATAGCCCATTGTGCAGCTCTAGTGCGTCGTAAATGAACTACAGCAGCATATTATCAGAGCTCAGTGGTCAGAATGAGCGCACTACAAGTAGAGAAACTACTGTAGTCGCTACTTTTTTTCGCAGTTTGTAGTGCCGCATGCTACTTTTATAAAGTAGTGTAGTGAGTTATGGGATACAAGAAAACAGTAATTTGTAGCAACTCTTAGAAACTATTTTTAATGTTAGTTTAGTTAAGAAGCATGCCTCAAAAGCAACTAAATCTTTGAATATGTTGGGTACAAATCTTTGCCGGTCTGTTAATGGATGCAATGAAATTGTTCCTGTGGCTGCAGTCTGTGCATTGTTGTGTTAACAGGAATAACGTATTTAAAATCATGTAAAACTAATATTTAAAATAGCCTTTATGAAAAATAGATAATCACTTGGGTCACACTTTCACATGCGAATATACACTTTTGGAACATTGATGTTAATTAACATTGATGTTGTTATTATTAGATGTTGTTAATAAAATATTGCTTTGATAGCAAATTCATAGTATTTTTGTACATGCAAGTTTAAACTTTCTCTAAGAGATTATGGTGCTAGGATAGCATTTAGCATGAATTAAATATCACATTAATAAAATATTATCACGATAGGAATAATATTTTCCAACATACAACTTCGCAATCTCTCAGAGATTCTCTTACATTTAACATTAATCCATTTGTGCCTACCATTGTTTTGAAAAGAATGTTGCTTTTTTCAATAAAAAAAATTATGGTAGCACAAGTCTTTCATTATTAGGATTTATTTTTAAAAAAATAAGATAATTCAGTATACATTAACGATATGAAACATAAATTAATTTGGATCTGAAGTCACAATGGGGTAGGTAATAGAAAGAAATATACTCATGGTATTAATGCATATATAATTCTTTTTTTTCCAGTTTTTTTATTACCACTTTTTATGATTGGGAATTAATGGGTTAACAGAATATTTTAATAAGGAATTAGTATATTCATAAATGTAAGGGGAGGTGTTGAAATCTTTCAGTACAATAATTAGAATTCAGATTTTTTTGTAATATTTCATACTTGAAAAATTTTATTTTGTGAGATTTCATTGCAATAAGCTTATAAAATTTTATCCTTCCATATATATCCAAGTATATATCCATATTCCAAAATATATATCCATATCCAAAATATATATCCAAAATATATATACATATCCTTCCATATATATCCATATTCCAAAATATATCCAAGTATATATTTTCAAACATTTTTCATCCACAGCTCAAGATAATGAATTAATTTTAAAAAGATTAAAATGACTTAAAGACTTTCCTGTAAAATGATATATATATAAATTTATGAGGTGCAACACTTAAGAGTATACCATTTGTTTCAGCTTTTGTATCAGCAAAAGAATATGGGTATTAGCTATGAATATTCAATACCTTTAGGAGTGAGCAATACTCAACCTGATAATTATGTATGGGTCTATTCCAATTTCGGATCTTGTAGTAGTACGTGCGGTGGTGGTAGGTATTATTTTTAAGTATGTATTTTATTTTATATAAGGAAGATTTCTATTAATTTTACAAATTAAACCTTAAATGTCAAATATAACCCATCATTTTTCTGAAAACTTTGAAATATATCATATATTTGAAATAGAACATATCCTTTTTACTTTTAATTTTATGATCATGTCAATCCAGGTTAAGTTAATACTTCTCCACTGCATAATCCTACCATATTTTGTTTGCATTTTGATATTTTGAAAATACTTTTTCTGCAAAGAGTTCATGATTTACCTGAATTCATTTTTTCTTCCCCTGCACTTTAATTTAAAATTACTTATGTAGGTAAAAGAGAATTTGCCGTAAGGGATTCCCCCCCCCCCTGTATATCATCCTCTTAAGCATTTCTCCCCTCTTCTTATAGAAGTACATATCTATTTATTCTTGTTATAAAAATAGTCAAAGAAATAATCCGAATTTGCATTGAGTTGATAAAAATCAAAACAGTATTGTTTTAACTTTTTTTTAATGTAATTATCAAAAAACTTTTTCTCTAATTTTAAATTCTTTTTATTTTATTTTTAAAACATAAGATTCTGCAAGAATCTTATGTTTTCTACGAAATATTAAGTATAAGAAAAAATTTTAAAATGTTTACGAAATGAATTACATAGCATACATTATTTTCATTAAGGATATTTTTTTAAAAGTAAGAATAGAATTATGAGACAGGAAAACAAAAGTTAAAGTTAATGAATGCTCGATAAAATGCACTTTATATGTTAACTATTTGTTAGACTTTTAAGCAAACAGGGTATTCTATTATAACTGCCCTTTACATTTAAAAATGAAGACAAAGAAGTGTTCATGCTAGAGAAAGCAAATTAAAATTTAAGGGAAGAAGAAACAAAAACAGAATCAAAATCTCATCTATCATTACTAAATAAAGCAGGACTAACAACGTTAACACCTTGATTTCTAAAGGAAACAGAAGTATTGAATGGTGATAATTCAAAACACAGTTAAGTTTCATCAGGCTATCAAACCGGTTATAATGTTTGTAGTCCTGCCTTCCTCAGTTGAGATTCATTAAGTTTCAACCCCTCATGTATATACTTTTAAAAACTTATTCTTGATAAGAATTTAAAAATATATTATAAGGGCATTGGTTTTGAAATACGCTGTGTATTTACCAGCCTAGAGTTGCATCGTTTACTGTATATTTTAAGAAAATATGGTTAAAATAAAGCTATAATTGAAGTCGTGTTGGCTTCTTAAAAGGCAAAAAATTTAATGTGCTCTTAGTAGGTAGCAAACCAATAACAAATGATAGAAAATAAAAAGAATTCATTTGCTAGCACTTTGGTGTGAATTTTTAAAACTACTGGGTGTAGTTTGATTTGAAACTAAAACTTTTTAGTCGTTTTAAAATGCTGTTGACAAAAAATGGTCTATCAAACGAATGATAATTGTTTAATATATCATTATTAATTCTTAGCAATTTGCATTTTGTCCGTCATCTATTAAAATAATTTTCAAGTTGTTTAGTTTTAACCCACAACATCTTGCGATCGGACTGAAAGTTTGACCGTCAATCTTATAATCAGACTAATTTTTGCATACCATTAATTTTAACAGCCTCATACCATTGAAAACATTGTTCAGATTTAAAATTGTTCATCAGTGGAATACATGATAATCTATTTATAGGCTTACAAACCAGAAGGGTTAATTGTGCGACATCAAACTCCTATGAAGTTGTAGCTGATTATCTGTGTGATTCTCATACAAAGCCACCTATTAATCAAACATGCAACCATCAGCCATGCCCTGCTCAGTAAGTGAATAAAATTGTTCATTAGTAATGTTTCTTTTATAAATAAGTTTATCAGTGAACTTGTATCATTTTGTAATTTAAGTTTTTTCAATATTTAAATGCATTACTTAGTTAATAGTTCTTAAGATGTAAGTGTATTGCTTAGTAGATGCTTTAATAATGCAGTTTTTAGATTAAGTTTTTAATATTTTAACACACTATTAATGATGGCATTAATTAGTTTAAATTTGTGTAAGCAAGATATTTTATTTTTGAAAAAATATTTAATATTTTGAGCAATGCAAAGTTTAAAATAAAGGCCTAAATCCTTGCCTAAGTCCTAATTTTTTAAATTTTTCTTCCCAAATCCTTTGGTTTTAATTCCAAATATATTTTTCTTTTGTCGAATTCCTATAAAAAATTTCCTATTTAAAAAATGCAGAATGTCAAATTCCTATTTAAAAAATGCAGATCTTGTTTAAAAATACACATTAAATTAAGTTTTTAAAGTTTAAATTTATATAAAAAATAATAAACAAGTGAAATAACAAGAAAAACTTAACAGCATGTAAAGTTTACTTGTCCCACACAAGATGTGGAAATGAAGCATCAAGCTGAAGCACCAAGCAAATGAAGCTGAAGCACCAAGCATCATAGAATGCATTGCTGATAGACTAAAAATATGAAATATTCAGTGTACACTTGCATCAACTTATGTTAGTTTGCTATTAAAATAAAATTTTGAAAACCAATCAACTTACTATTTTTAGCTGGCAAGTTTCAGTATGGGACGAATGTTCCAAATCATGTGGAGGTGGTGTACAGTACAGGCAAGTTCATTGTCAAAGAGTTGCCCATGGTATGCCAGTTGTGGTACCTGATTCTGAGTGCTTATCCAAAGAAGGAGATAAACCTTTGTACGCTCGGGCATGTAGTGACAACCCTTGTCCAGAATGGAAAGTTGGAGCATGGTCAGAAGTGAGAAGATTTTTAAATTGTAGTACCATTTTGATTTTTAAAATTTACTGTCCGAGTCAGCTTTTCTCATTTTAATCTTATTATAGAAATATTTTTATTACGGCTGTTTTGTGCAACAATTCAGTTTTTGTATTATAACAGCAATACTAATGACATATTTTATAATAGATCAATATTTATAATATAGCATATATAATGAAGTATATTTTATTATAACAAATAGTTTTTATTCCATTTTTTTTGTAATCTAATAAACTATATCAGGGTGGCCACTCACCTGGAAAACCTTGAAAACCTGGAATTATCAGGGAATTTTTTTTATACTGGAAAAAACCTGGAAATATAAGGGAAATTTGGATAAAAACCTGGAAAAATCAGGGAATTTTAACGAAAAACTGGAAATTTTTTCTTTGATAATTTTTTTAATTTCACTAATTTAAATTATTTACTAACTTTTTTTATTTAAATTATTTCATCCATTATACCCACTTTTTTAAACGAAAATATATCGCCAAACAGTTGAAATATCATCAACTTAGTGATACTTAGATTTTATCAAAATTTGCTCCATTACAGCTCTGTTAAACTAGAATGCCACATAAAATTCTCCCACGGTTGCTAAACAAATGTAGAAACCTTTGACCGCTATGGGACTATGCAATTTAGGAAAGATTCTGGTGGAGGTGGAAAAAGGGATTAGGATATTAGCTTCTGTTTTTAAATTCTGTCCGTGGGCTGAATCCATTTATGGCTCAAGTTTGTTCGATGTTTTGGTGGTAATTTTTTTTCCATTCTGACAAAATGTTTCTGTATTTTTTACTTTATAAAATTCTCCAAAAATTAGTTGGTTATAATTTAATAATAATAGATTTTATTTCACACTCTTTTTCTGAAAGCTTTTCTACTCCCATTCAAACCAACTAATCACACATTTTTTTACAATCGCTAACAGCAATATTTGTCAACAAATCATTACAATTGTTGCATTAATGCTAATTTTTTCTGTTTCATTTTAACCTTTTATAACATATTTTAATTTAAAAAAAAAGGTTTTTTTAGGAACTTATTATATATTAATATTTAATTTTACTCTTTTGTTGATCAATATATGATTTTTGATTCAAAATTTTGTACCAAAACATTAAAAAATAAATAAAAAATCTTGCCAAACTGTCAAAATAAATTATTTTTTTCAAGATGATATATTAAAATAATAACATTTTGGATAAAATATTTTATAGTATAAACACTTTTCTTGTACACATCCTATATTTTATAAGAAAAAAGAATCAAAAACCTGGAAATTTTAAGATTTTTATCTGGAAAACCTGGAAAAATCAGGGAAATTTGAAATCTGAATTGAGTGGCCACCCTGTATATAAACGTGAATATATTGTTTTATATTTGAGGGGAAAATGGATTAAAATTCATTATGAAGTATATTTTTATGGACTGGAAAGTAAAGTTACATCAGAAAGTAAGTTTCTCTATTTTTTTCAAAAAAAGAAAGAAAAAAAATGCTTACATTACCCAGAGTTGACGGCAATGAAGTTTTATAGGGCTTTTGTATTTTTTATACTTCTATGTTAAGGTTCATGCGTGAAGCCTTTGCTTATGGCCGGTACAACTGATGAACAAGAATAACAGATATTATCATGCAAATCGTAATAAGCAGAATGTTAGGCTTAATTTTCATTTTGCAGGATGTTCACCAATATCCATTTTAATAAATATTTTCATGTTCTCAACCAAAAATAGATAACAATGAGCAAATGAGCGTCTTAGTATTGCCACTAGAAGCGTAAAGTGGTGCGAATAGAGAATATGTTTTTTGTATCTTCTTTTCTTCTACATGATACTCAGAAAAAGTCATATCTAAATATTGTTAATCATTACTAGCTGTAATGTTAATGATTTATTCCACTTCCAGTGAACCTTTTCAGCAGGATAATGCACCATGCCATACTGAAAGAATTGGTTTTAGATTTCATTTTCTTGTGTTGGCCCTCATAATCTCCAAATCTTAATCCGATTGAGCTTTTGTTTTATGAAGTATTCAGAGTGCTCCAGCATTTAGACTTACAAAACCAGTCAGACTTTTATACAGATGCCACAAATGTCTTGTCAACATTTGGTAGAGTTCCTACCAAGAAGGAATCAAGGCAAAATGTTTCTAAATCTTGTAATTCTAATTCATGTAATTACATAATCAAGTGTCTTTTTGGAGTATAAAGAAAGAGAACAGAACTTACAGAGAACTGTAGAAAAATATTTTAAATTGAGTAATTTACTTAGAAATCACTGACATAAATTGAATTCACTAGAGTACATGAATTCCTTCTGGAGGTAAAAGTAGAAAGTACTAAGAGTTTAGTATCATTAATTTTTTATTTTATTGTAAATTTTTAACATTTCATATTTTTTAGGTTAACATTTAACTTTATGTTTTGAAATTCACATCTATTATAAATGCATGTTATATTATCTATCCAAAACTAACATATTATGACAGCTTTTGTGAATATTTTTTAAATCAATTTTTTGAAAGATTCTGTAAAATATATATAAAGTGCAGCCATTAAAAAACACCTTGTATATTATTACAGATATTATTTATTCCTTTAGTTATTGACATTATTATTGCATTTTAATTCAAATAGTGTGATAAATTGTGTGGTGAAGGCTTGCAAAAACGGCACATATCTTGTGTGATGAAAATCGGTGAGCAGGAGAAAAATATAAATCCAGAATTTTGCCAAGAGGAAAGACCAGCTGACCAAAAGCAATGCATCTTAAGACCTTGTGAGGAAACAGAATGGATTGTATCTGAGTGGAGTGGGGTAAATGATTTATAAAAGTTAAATGTTGTGCATCTTTTTGAATTTTACGATTAATTTTATCATACTAAACATTGTATGCATTGCAGTGTGATGGTGTTTGTGGTTTGAGTATGGAATCTAGAGAAGCATTTTGTGCCAGTCAAGATGGAAAGATACATAATGATGAGATGTGCATCGGCAAAAATAAGCCTACTTTGAAAAAACAGTGCCCAAATCATGTGCACTGTGAACATATGTGGCATGCCTCTGAATGGAGTGAGGTAAAATATGATTGATCATAATTATATTCGATTTGAAAGTTGAAAAAAAATAAGGGATCATAAATTTGGCAATCACTCATAAATTAGAAATTTGGACAATAATTGAAAAAAAAGAGGTCAGTGATACTAAGTTTGGTTAATGCATCATCCTTAGCATTTACATGCCAATAGCATAACAAGAACTTAATTGAAGAGTTGGAACTATGTACCTTTTTATAAGGGTATGCACATAAAATATTTTCTCCAAAATTGCATAAAATCCACCTTTCTCCTCTATATCCCAATACTTCGTACATTTCTTATATTCTTTTTTCTGTTAATGAATGTTTGATTTGTTAGAAACAACATTTTTGGTCATTAAGAGAAAAATGATTCCGAGTTGATCCGTAAAAAAATATGTCCATCAGCGTTCATGTTTTGATAAGGTTTTCTCGTCCCATTTTTAATTTTTGTAATATTCTTTTATCAGCAAACTTATTATATGGATAATCCCTTAAGGTCCAACAAGATCTGGGGTAGCTTATGGTGATCCAGGTTTAAAACCTGGGGATGGCTGGTCAATTCACCAATAAATTTGGGCTACAGTGATGCTGTGATCACTGCCCATGCCAGTGATGACAAAAAAAATGCCCCCAGTGACAAATGCATGATGGGTTAGAACCCTGCTGTCAGTCAAAACCATGTGACATTTTTTGTTTCGAATAATGTAAATATGATTTAGTTTCTTTAAAAAAGTCCTCCATAAAGGTTAATTTTTGCCCTATGTTTAACCAGTCTTCTAGTTTAGCTTCAAAATTACAAGTTGAAAGATTTAAACATTGAGACAGTAGCGAATCTCATTAATATTGGATGTTCAACCCTGGTTATAAAATGAATTAAAGGTCTCTCTCACAAAAATGCTACCCCATGCTAGACCTGAAAAATTTAATTTTCAGCTAGTAGACAAAGGCCAGTTCAGTCTAAAAGTTTATTAGTCCCGTTTTCCTCAAACCTAATGAGTCTGTGACTGATATCAATGGGACCTTTCCATTTAATAGCCATTTTTGCAAACTTTTTTTTTCTTTGCTTGGATTAAATTATATTTTTAAAAACATTTACATTAGTAACAATCTATGGCTATAAAAAGGAAATTAAAGAATAAAAATAATATAAATATATGAGAAAATAACTTTAAAGCATTTTATTTAAAAGTATTTGGGGTGGCGAAATACATTTAATGTATACATTGCATTTTTGACGTATGTTAATTGTTAAAGAACTCTCCTTCCACATAAATCTTTCCATCTCAAATCGATAGATTCTGAAGAATTAAAATTTTGAATGGAGACATTAAATGAAAATTTGATGTACTTTTATCAACAAACAATTTTTAAAAAAACAAACAAAAACAATGTAAAAAAGTGACTGGTTGTTTATTTAACGTAAGTCGCAACATTTTTCTTTTTATTGACTTGCCATATGGCTGGTGGCAAGTGGTTATTTTCAAGTCTTCCAAAGTATTGCTTTCTTGGTAATAATCAGGGTGGCTGTTGAATTAATTATTTTTTAATAATAATGCACTGTTAAAAAAAAACTGGTGAATAATATTTTCATAGAAACTTTTTCGTTTAGAATTGTGGTTTAATTTAAATGTGGAGCTTTTAAAATAATTTGAAATAAATAATTATTAATTAATGCTTTGCTTCTAAATTTTATTAATGGCTTATAGTAATCAATAGAACAGCTGAACATTACCATACTATTAAAGTATACAGTTAAGGAGATTGCTTTCAATAATTATTTTTCACAACTTTTATAAATACATATTCCACTCTTACAAAGTAAAATAATATGTTTTGGTCGATTTATGTTCCCAATTTTATGTGTGTTAATTTGAAATAACGCACATAATTTTAATAATTTGTAAAATTAATAAAAAATTAACTAAGAATAATAGCATTAATTTTACAGTATTTTTCATGCACTTTGCAGTCTTTCCTAAGTATACCTTAAAGTCATTTACAGTTGTAATAATTTATATTTTTAATTTTTTTTTTACATATTTACTTATTGTATTTGCATTAGAAAGCTTAATTTTTATAGTATGTACATTTTTCATAAGCATAAGAATAATGTGTTTCCCCCCCTTTCTTTAAGTGTTCAGCAAAATGTGGTAAAGGTATGAAATCCAGGACAGTGTTTTGTGGCTCTTGGAAAGGTGGAGAAATTCATAAAGTTGAAGATCACTTTTGCCATGATTCAAAAAAAATGCAAGCCCATGAAGATTGTTTTGGCAAAAAATGTCATGGTGCTTGGTTTACAGGACCTTGGACTAGGGTATGGTAATATTTAAAGTATTTCCTTTGGTAATTCAAGTATGCAATAAAATTTTTTATAAATAATCTTTGCATATTCAATGTAAATTAGCGTGCATAAATATTGTAAATTAATTTTAAGTAGAAAGTGACAATTTTCTTATTTATATAGCTAAATCTAAATGTGTATCAAACTTTAAAAATCACTGCTATTAGCAGTATAATGTGTATATATTATCTTTCTTAGTTATTATTATTCAGATTAAAGTGCTTCTTTCAAACAAGTTATGTTAGTTTTTTTTTTCTATTTAACAAACATAGCTCAGATAAAATTGAAAAGTTCTTAAAAAATAGTAACAATTAGGTTATTCGGCCCAAACTGCTACAAATTGTGTTGAACTATGCTATTGTTCAAATTTCTTGTAACCATTATATTGTGCCATTTTGAACCAAGTTATTTATTTTAACCAAATGAACCAATTTAAAATATCATAAACGTAATTATGCAATTTTATGGCTGAACTATCATATTTTACTAATTTGCTGCAACATTAGTCCAGTGCTGAGTCGACACATNGAGGTATTGATTTGTTGTGGGAACATGGAGGACTTTGAGACTCGACAGATTTAATGTGCATCAGTCACCATTTACTACACGGGGAGTCTTCGGCCGGCGAGGATCGAACCCACGACCTCTTGGACTTGGACCCAGCGCTCTACCGACCAGGCTATCCCGGCCCGTTGGTTTGTATGATTGCTGGTAATTGCTGCCTGCTTATTGTTATCAAACTTTCAAGAACAGAAAAATATACAATTGCATTCTTTAAATATTTTACTCTATGCTGAAATAAAATGTATTTTTAAAGTCTTTATTAAACACTTATGGAATAGAATTTGATTAATATTAAATTGATAAATCACATAATTTCATGCATTTGATTATTGTATTGAGTTCTTTATGTTCTATAAAATTTGATTAAAGAAAGCAGTTTCACCTACTTGGAAAATACTTTCTTAATTCTTCCTATTTTATTTTCACACTTTGTCAGTAACTTAGTTTTGAAAGTAAATAGATGGTATTTTAGATATTTAATATAAAATAATATAATTGCAGATGTTTACTTAAGCTTTTATTTTTATTAAGTGTTTTCTTGCCTGTTAACTTTAATTAAGTTACAACTTATGTACATAAAATGTGTACTTATATATGAAAATAAATAAATTAATAGAATTAGCAATGTACTTGATTGTAAACTAAGCATGTTATTCAAAATTGTTTAGGTAATGACAAAATGTTATGTTAGGTAATTTAAGAATTGGAGAAAGATTTGATTGATAAATGCTTTTTAGTAATACTTAAACTAAAAATGGCTTAGGGTTATTCTATTAAGTAAAGTAAGTAATTATTGCATAGATTTATATACAAAGTCTCAAAGAAAAATCTATTTTTATGAGTAAGTACAGTGTTTTCATCATAGAAAAAAAATGGGTGAGAATTTCTCACCCTTTCTCAAAAACAGGGTGAGATTTCAGAAAGTTAAGTGAGATTTCTAAAAACTAAAAAAACACAGACTTGAAGAAAAAAATCATTTCTTTTATTATAATACATTTTTAACGTCTTCTATTTTTTAAAGCATTGAATATTCTTGCTGCATCATCATAGAAGATTTTGCCTCTACTAGGTATTTGTCCATCTTACATTAGTGCATAAAATATTTGAACGTCTTACATGAAAAAACCTTACCTACGGTAAACACGTGGTTGCAGAGAAATGTGTTCTGAAAGGGGTTCTGTTGTTCTTCGTAAAGGTTCTGAACAATACTGGTAAATAAGGAAGCTAGATAACGGAGCAAATGTTGAAAATAATGGAAGATCCAGGAAGAAAAGTGAAACGGATTTTATTTTAAATAGCGTTATTCGAAGCTTCTTCCAAAATGCGAGAAATTCGCGAATTTTGAAATTGATTTATAGAATGCGCGAATTTCTCGCAGTAATAATTTTTTAATGCGAGAAAAGAAAAAAATATGCGAGATTCTCGCGTTCTCGCGCTGTAGTGAAAACACTGTAAAATCTAAATGTGTATCAAACTTTAAAAATCACTGTTATTAGCAGTATAATGTGTATGTATTATCTTTCTTAGTTATTATTATTCAGATTAAAGTGCTTCTTTCAAACAAGTTATGCTAGTTTTTTTTTTCTATTTAACAAACCTAGCTCAGATAAAATTGAAAAGTTCTTAAAAAATAGTAACAATTAGGTTATTCGGCCCAAACTGCTACAAATTGTGTTGAACTATGCTATTGTTCAAATTTCTTGTAACCATTATATTGTGCCATTTTGAACCAAGTTATTTATTTTAACCAAATGAACCAATTTAAAATATCATAAACGTAATTATGCAATTTTATGGCTGAACTATCATATTTTACTAATTTGCTGCAACATTAGTCCAGTGCTGAGTCGACACATGTTATTAAAAAAATTTAATTTATCATGAACTTGATCACATAATGCTATATGTTTCTAGTTAGACAGAAACATGGTTATAGTTAAGACCATTTTTAGACAAATTCGCCTAAAATAATCTGCATGATATTCAACTTTATGCCATAAGATTGGAAAGTCTTTGTTATTTCATTTCATAGTAAAATATAAGTTAGTATGAAATGAATATTGTTTTATTAAATATTTATTTTCACTTATGATATGGTTCATCCAGATAGGTATGATGTCATAAATCCTCATATTTAATTTACTTAAATAAATTGAAAAAAAGAAATTTAATAAAACTTTTTTTTTTTAAATTTCAAACACTGATTCTTAAAGCAAAAATTTTTTTTCTTCCAAGACTTGATTTTTAGGTTTTCGATATGTTTTACTGCATTTAGTTTCTTTTTTAGTGCTCTGTACCATGCGGTGGAGGACAACAAACACGTAAAGTGATGTGTTTGTCTGAAAATAAAGCTGTGCCTCATGATGAATGCAATATTCAACAACAGCCATTTGATTTTCAAGTTTGTAACATGCATCCTTGTGATGAAGGTATTACTTTTAATTATGGTACTATTTTATGCTTGCTAATTAAGTAGCAATATGTTGGATACTAATTTATAAAAGTATTTCTCAAGTTAAAAGAAAAATTGATAGTCTTCTATTGGTATTAGTCATGGGCATCACAGACCCCAAATTTTTGAGGGAGACTAAATTTCATTACAATCACAATAGCTCTTTAAATTACACACATAAGTTAAAAATGTTCTTAAATGTGCTTATTTACTGGCAAAAAAATATATATTTTTCACTCTTGTTTTTAACATTAGGGAATTTAAATTGATAATAATTTGAAACTTTTCTTTATTGGTCTTAAAATATTGAGAGGGTCTTTTAGACATTTCTACGTATTGAGAGGGACATATACTCTTTCTGGCAACACATTTCCTGGTATTAGTATTAATGCCTTGATATGTATAAAATTGTTATTCCCATGAAATTTTTTTAAATACAGGATAGTCTTTGCTGCAACAAAGTGATATAAATCATGCAATGATATAGAGTTAATTTCCAGGCAACTGTGATAAAAAATTGTAGTAAATTAAGGTATTTATAAAATAAGCATTGGAATATGTTACTTTCTTGGCAATTAGTAAAAGATTTTGCTAGCTTGGTTTGCTTTAAACAATGACTGCTAATTTCTCTGACAAAATTATATTTCCCTGACATTGTTTTTTAGATGAAGTGATGATAGTTGGTGGTTGTCACAAATCTAAGCATGGTTGCTGTGAAGATGGTGTGACTATTGCTGGGCCAAATTATGAAGGTTGTCCTTTTGTTTCTCCTAAGCAAAAATGTAATGAAACAGAATTTGGATGCTGCATGGATGGAATTACTCATGCAACTGGACCATTCGGGTAAAATTTTTTTAATCATGATTAATAGAAAATGCATAGACATATTTACAATTTTTGAGATAGTTAATCATAATAAAATATTGTGCTATAATATTTGTTATATTGAACATAACTAATATTGGTGTTGATAATCACCATTTGTAACGAGTATTTTCAAATTCTTGCCCCCAAAAAGTACATAATAGATAAAGCAAATGTTATATTTTTTCTCTGACATGTCTATATTGAAACCAATTATTTAGGTCTAATTAAAAACTACAGGTTGATTGTTTGATGAAACTGAAAGGTGATAATCAAAAATGTTTTTCAGTGTCATATGACAATCAAACTTTTTAAACCTTTAAAACATTCTTTTACTATGATTGATCTCAATAATGATTCGTGAGATTGTGATAATGTTTTTTTTTCCTTTCTGAAATATTAGCTATTTTGTGTATATTTTATTGACTTCTCTTTATATAAGGATTCTAAAAATATATATTAGTTACGCACACTATATTGTTGATAACTTTTTATCTTCCTTTTTAGACAAGGATGCCACAAAGCTGTAGGTTGCGCTGAATCCATTTTTGGTTGCTGTCCTGATGGCATAACAGAAGCTCAAACTGATGACAAAAGTGATTGCTATGAAAACTGTGAAAATTCTATTTGGGGTTGTTGTCCAGATGGTCGAACTCCTGCTCTAGGTGAAAACAAAGAAGGATGCCCAAGTACAAAGGAGAATTGCAAATCCTCCTTATTTGGCTGTTGTCCTGACGGATACACAACAGCTACTGGATCTGATTATGAAGGCTGTGAATTAGATGTTTCATCTGGTGAAGATTGTACTTATTCTGAGTTTGGCTGCTGCCCTGATGGATTTACTCGTGCGTTAGGAAAAGATATGCTAGGATGCCTTGAGAAGCATAAAGAATCTGATTCAAGATTATGCATTCATTCCCTTCATGGATGTTGTCCTGATGGTTTAACAGCAGCTGAAGGCCCTGATATGTTAGGTTGCTTTGAAGGTAGTGGAGATTTTGGATATGATTGCCAAAATACCTTGTATGGATGCTGTCCTGATAATATTACTCCTGCTAAGGGACGTAATTTTGTAGGCTGTAAGAAATTGTTAACTAATGATACAAGTTTGAGAAGTAAGGAAACTGAAGACACTTTTAAGTCCTCATGCACCACATCAACTTATGGTTGCTGCTCAGATGGCATCACGTTTGCTTCTGGTCCGAATGGACATGGCTGCTGTCATTCAACAACATTTGGATGCTGCCCCGATAACATTACTGTTTCTACTGGGCCTCATCATGCTGGTTGCAGTTGTAACACTTATCCTTTTGGTTGCTGCCCTGATGGTGTTACGATTGCTAGAGGTCCAAGGTATGTTGATTCTCACAATTTTTTAAGTAATAATTATTACTTAATTTATGTAATAATCTTTCATTTTTTTATAAGTAGCTTTCTAAACAATATAAAATACCTAAATCAAATTACAATTATAAAAATTTTTTTATCAATGAAGTTTAGATTTTTGTCAAAATAATTGAACTTGAAATAAATAATCAATTCAAGTTTGTATTTCAGAGGGGAAGGTTGTTTGTGTCAACATTCAACTTATGGCTGTTGTCAAGATGGATTTACATATGCTAAAGGCCCAGCAATGGAAGGTTGTGAGTGTAAAGATATGCTGTATGGCTGTTGTGAAGACAATTTAACACCGGCCATGGGACCTAATGGCAAAGGCTGTGATTGTCATAAACTTCGATTTGGTTGTTGCCCTGATGGTTTTACAGCTGCAAGAGGTCATGGTTATGCTGGTTGTCCATGTAAAATGACTCCTTATGGATGTTGCCCAGATGGTAAAACTGTTTCTAAAGGGCCAAATGTAGAGGATTGTCCTTGTGAAGCTATGACTCATGGTTGCTGTCCTGATCACAAAACAGCAGCTAAAGGACCATATAATGAAGGATGTCCATGCTATTCTCTTCTTCATGGTTGTTGTCCTGATAATCAAACTGCTGCTAATGGTCCTAATTACCATGGATGCCACTGTATGACTATGCCTTATGGTTGCTGCCCAGATAAACAAATGTCAGCAAGTGGTCCCAATTTCCAAGGATGTCCTTGTACTTCAATGCCTTATGGATGTTGTCCTGATGGAAAAACTGTAGCTAAAGGCTTAGGATATGAAGGTTGCCCATGCATTTCATTCCCATATGGGTGTTGTCCAGATGGTGTAACTCCAGCAAGAGATCAGAATTTTGGTGGATGTAAAGGAAATAAGAAAGTTCATAAAAATTTAGTAACAGGTATTTTTCTCCCATTTGAAACCATATAATTATATTTTGAACTTCATGATATTGTTTTTTACATGAGAAAAACTGAACAGAACTTTTAAAATATCCGAAGAAAAATTTAAAGTAATAAGTGAATAAATACAGAAATACAATACTCTTTAAATATTTAGTAATTTAAATAACTGAAATTTACAAATAAATAACTTTATTATTTGAAGTAGATAATGTTCCCCAGTGGCAGCTTGAAGCCCCCACATCTTGTCTGGGAAGTATAGTCGGCCTGTGTTCAATGCCGATCAGATTGTCACAATCATGAAGTTGGTCGAAAAATGGGGATCCTTAATGTCCATCCCGGCTAACGATGGGCTGTTGCAGAAATGCTTTACTTTATGCTTTTATTATCTAATTATTGTTTAATTTGGCTGAAGTAATATTATAGTAATTTTATAAACATAAGCTACTTTATTCAAATGAAGAAAAAAATATTGTTAACTGTCTCAGATTAAGTATAAATATACTATATAATGGTAACTTATCTGTTGCATAAATATATTATGATAAATACAATATTAATCATTATGAAAAAGTTTTCAGAAATAAAACTTTGCAGCAAAACTATACTGTTATTTAGAATAGTATTCAAGGCAGTTGAACAAAATGTTGCTTACATTTTCACTAAATTTAGAAGTCTTCAAAATGCCATCAAAGAAGTTTTGAATAATTTTTGATTCATGTTTTCAGTTGATGTCTGTAGTTTACCTAAAGAGAGAGGAGGATGCCATAATTTCAGTGTCAAGTGGTATTTTGATGTGTCATATGGTGGCTGCAGCCGTTTCTGGTATGGCGGTTGTGATGGAAATGGCAATCAGTTTAACTCACAAGAAGAATGTGAAGAAGTATGTGTTAGTCCTGAAGGGGATGGTGAGTTGCAAAAATTTTTTAGTGAGTTATACGAGGGTTAAACTGCAAGGTTAATGGGAAAATTTGCCATTTGGAAGTAACTTAAATTCAAATACAATATTTTGTTTGGGGATCATGATTCTGATTATATAGTCTTTATTATACAAATAAAATACATGAGTAAAAGAGTTTTTATTCAGTAGTTAGAATACACCTTTTCATAAATGTGCATTTTAATTCTCATTCAAATGTTTGTGCTCTGATAACTGAAAAGTAGTTATAGCATTTCAATACCACAATTCAATATCACAATCTTTATTATTCAAATGAAATATATGAATTAAGAAGTTATTATCTATTTAATAGCCACTGTATGTGTGGTTTCTTAAAAGTACATTTTAATTTGTTTATGCTCTGTATGCCAAAAATGTCATTTAAAAAAATAAATAAAATACTACTGTTATAAACGTATGTTGTTAAATTTTTTCCACGATTAAATAAATATAAGTGTTATGTAAATTCTTAATTATTTGAATGCTGGCTTTTGTGAACCATATTAAACTAAATTCAACGTCTTAAGGTGAGAGAGAGTGTTGATTTGTTTAAATTCCTAAACAAATGACCAATCGCAGTTACTGTTATAATTATTAACACTGGAACTTTATATGGTTGTTCTCCAAGGACGCAAATTATTTTAATTCAACTTTTTTAGAGTAAATATATATTGTTGCTGGGGTAAGATCTTAGTACGTAGTTGAACATTTTAATTTTATTTTTGGCAAATGATTATTTGCAAATTATCATCTTTAACTTTAAAAATGATTGTATCTCTTCACTAAAAGGAACAAAAAGGACAAAAACAAAATTAATTTTTAGTATACAGTTAATGTTTTTTTGTTATTTATTTTCAAAATTGTACTTTTTGAATGAGATGAATTCTTGAAATACAAAAATCCAAGCTTAAAAGAGGATTTTGTATAAAATGCAAGACTTTTGAAAATTCTTTTATTTTATCCAATCTGTTGCCATGTTGACTGCTTTTGTCACTTTCTTATTTTAATTTCTTAGTGTGTTATTTTCATTAATAACATTTATTCTCGCTTATTTTTATTTACTAATTAAATTTTTTTCATATGATTAATTATGGATTTTTATTTTTTTAAGCAAGACAAAATATAATATCAAAGCAGTTAGGTATTTTTTTTTAATATTATGACTAAATGTCTTAGTCATAATATAAAAAAAATTAGTAAATTCTTACTTGTATTATTTTATAATAAATAAGCTTTACAACTTGTATCGATTTGGTACTGTTATATTGAATAGTTAAGAATGTAATGAAAAATTATTTTGTTAAAGTATAATTGTTTGAAAGAAATAATTACATTTTAAGTTCTTTTGCTCACATTGAGTCTTAAAATCACATAACATTTTCTTAGAATCTCTGCATGAAATTTGTATTTTCATAACTTTGTATGATACAATGATTGCTCTAAAATATTTGTCATCAATAAACAAGAATAATGTATTAGCAGCTGCTGATATAAACTTTTAAGAAGCATCAATTAAATATCAATGAATTTTATTGAGTTATTTAAAAAATGTCTTAATTTTTTGGTCAATTAATGTCATTAATTTATTGATATATTAAACGATTAATTGATGAACAATCAAACATTATTCATTTCTTTAATTCCAGAGGCCTGTTTGCTACCAAAGGTTGTCGGACCGTGTAAAGGATCTTATCTATCTTGGTTTTATGACCAAGATTTGGATGCTTGTAAGAGTTTTAATTACAGTGGCTGCCTTGGTAATAATAATCGATACAAGAGTAAAGAAAATTGTGAGAGTACATGTGTTAAGCAACCTGTACTTGGTAAGTATATGTTTTCCAAAATAACTTCTAAACACTTCAGTGTTTTGCCAATCACACTGATTTTCTTGTATACATATATCTTCTACTAATAATAATTCAATATTTCTAATTCCTTTTTGCCTTGATTGTCAAGATATATCGAAATTCTCTACAATTCAAAACCTTTTGTTGGTTTCAAATATGAGACAAACTTATTTTGCAGCATTTCTTGAATCAGACTGCAGTTTAACATATCTATGCAATAAATCGATTGCTAAATTAATGAAATTCCAGTGATATATTTAAAGACATTTTATTTAAGGTACTAGTGCCAGGTACTAGTCCTAAGTAGTGCAAAAGCATGATTTTGGGCAAAATTTTTGAAATTGAGTTTATTATAGATATAAAATCCCTGTAATCGTAGCTTTCTAAAAATACTTTTGTTTGTACTCCAATTATTTACTCAGCTATAGCAGTTTTTGTGTAAGGTGATAACAGTGGATAGACTAATAATTTTAAGTCTTTGATTGTGTGTATCTCAAAATCAGATTTTTTCTCATTTTACACAACTTTAAACACGATATGTCATGTTTTTAAAATAATTGTCTACAATTTCTCATAAGTGCCTATGATTATAGCACACATGTTTTGAACTACAGACTAAAAGAAAAATTCAGAATTTAATTTTTTATGCATGTTTTTTTGCGAAAAGAGCAAATATTTTTAAAAATTTGCTTTTTTAACTATCCATTGATCCCTAACTCAGTATTATATGCACTTTATTTTGATTCAAAATTCACAAAATTTAATAAGTAATGACGTTTGGTTATGTTTGATTAATTCATCCCTCAATAACAACATACTGTAATTATGTACATGATAGCTGTCCCTTTGTTGAATTTATCCATTATTATATGTTACTTCCAGTCACTAGAGTAAACCACCTATGAAAAAATTATAATTTTAACAGATTGTAAAAGTCTTAACTACTTTTGTAGAAGATAGATACCATTATTTTAAGCTTTTTTAGTTTTCTCATTTACATATCCCAACAAAAGGTCTTTGTCTTAGATTGTATCTGAAAAATAGTGTTTTTTTCCTCTCCCTTGTAATTTATTTGCACCCAAGTTTCCATTTCAATTCAACTGAGTATTTTTATGCCGATTTTCAATTGTTTTTTTCTTCTTTAAATTTGATAATTTTATCTCCTTTTTCATTTTATTTTTCTTAACTTATGAGTTAGCTACAAATAACTATTTCTAACTTTTTCTAGCTAACTTATTTTTTGCTCCAAATGCTTATGGCTAAAAATAAAATAAATTTTGCATATATATGTATTGTTGTTTTATATATACAGAGTGATTCTAAAAAGATGAGCAAAATTTTAGGAAGTGATAGTACACACCCTAGCAAAAAATTTTTATCAAAGAATGCATGGTCAAAAACAAAACGCAAAGGTGCTGGCGCATTTGGGAAGTTGTTTGATGCAAACGTGAAAGCTCCATTTCTGCTGCGAGTTACTGCACTGCGTTACTTGTCGCCAAGCTTTCGGCCGCTGCAGGGAAAGTTCGTGATATTCCTGGTGTGTTTCTTCGCCGTTGTAATGCGTGCATAGCCGCTGCCAGTCACTGTTTTGAACACTTATTGTAATCACATGCCATTCAATTTGCTTTCAGAACTTAACTTCATCGTTCTTTGTGTGCTTTTGCTTCATATAAGAACATAAACTTTGACGCCCTCTAGTGGTTTTGCATTTCGTTTTCGACCATGCATTCTTTGATAAAAATTGTTTGCTTGGGTGTGTACTATCACTTCCTAAAATTTTGCCCATCCTTTTAGAATCACCCTGTATAAAAAAAGAAAATTAACGAAAATTAATATGTTTAGATGCATGTGATCAACCTAAGGATATAGGACCATGCAAAAAGGTAGCCCAGAGATGGTTTTTCCATAAAGAAGAGAATTTGTGCAAACCTTTCATTTTTGGTGGTTGCCAGGGCAACAGCAACAATTTTGAAAGTGAAAAAGAATGTATTCATAGATGTCTGATCTCCAAACCAAAAGGTTTGTTCTTTTTAACAGTGTGAATTATTTACTTTTCTTCAAAGCAAAACAAACTTAAAGGGTTTTTAAATGTATGTTTCTTATTTTTTTAAGGTGATGTTTTTAAGGATGATGTAACTGTAGTATAGATGAATGTAACAGTAATAATGAAATTAGAGTTTTGCTTGTTGTTTTTCATTCACATGATTTATGAATGTACATCATTGAAACAAAAAATTTTATGTATCATATAGCGTTAAATGTGGAATCAATGTATATAAATTTGGTTGGATTTGAAACATTCTAGTAAGGAATTTGTTCACCAAATTTTAAAAAATTGTTTAAGATAAATGTTTGCATAAAATTTATAATTCTCACCAATAAGATAAGTTCATATTTTAAAGAATTAATTTTCATTTTAACTTTTAATAACAAAAATATGTCACATTTTCAAGAAATTCATTAGAAATTTTTTATCAATAATTTAAGAAATAGTTCATTAAAAGTGAATAAGTTTAGATTTTGTTATGGTTTTTTTATCCACTTCATTTTTAAGCTATTTTAATATTTTTTTAATCAATGAACTAAGCAGACGAAATCTAATCTTGTAGTATTAGAGATTTCTAAGAATATTTGTGTGTGGAATGTTCATATTAATATAGTTTCTTCAGTACATTACAGAAATTTTTTTATTAACTAATTTTAAAAAATGTTTTTAGTATGTTTGTGAAAAATTAGTTTGAAACAAATTTATGCATAAGAATTCTACAAATAATATTCTAGTAAGAAAAGAAATAAAAACACTATCATACTCTAAAGAATCATTTTTAAGTCAATCAAGGCAAAAGTGAGAAAATCAGTTTTTGTGTCTTATAGTACTAGAATATTTACTCTTTTTTTAGGGACTGCTTTTTAGCTTTAGTTTCAAATAAATTTTTAATAATATATGCAATAAATATCCTTGATAATTTAATAAAATATAATATGTTATGAATATCCAGATAAATCCTTGTGATTGAACTTGGTTTGTAGAAGAGAATGTTCACAGTTTTTTTTGTTCGTTATCCATTAGCATCAATCATCTGTTTTGCACATAAAAGTCACTATGCATTTAATAAAATAACTATCAATAATTTTTGTAAAAATGTTTTTAATTAATTTTTCTTATTTATAGAATTTACTACTATTTACAATGCTACAGTTGGTTCCCAAGTAACAATGGTATGTAAAGCGGCACCCACTACGCCAAATGATGAGGCAGTATTGTTGCTGTGGTACAAAGGAGACAGTGCTTATCCCATACATGGCGTGGATCGAAGAGAAAATAGTGATGGAAAGGTTACAGTAGCAAGCCGGGGAACTGATCCAAGATACAGCGTTCAAGATAAAAATCACATGACTGCCTTGACTATTCACAAAATCCGCAGAGAGGATGAAGGACAATATAGATGTCGTATTGATTTTAAATTTGGTCCCACCAGCAATAAGTTTATGAAATTAACCGTTACAGGTGATTGAAACTTTTATTTCATATATATGTTTTATTTAACTGTACAAGGTGTTTGATAATTATTACCCTTAATATATGTATTTTAAGGATTTTTTTCAAAAATGCACCAAAACAAATGTTTTCTCATTATTAGTATCAAATTACTAACTTGCTTTGACAACAACAAAAGAATATCAAATTCTGCTAAATCACAAGTGAGGAAGGTGGGATTGAAATCATCAAACCCAATTTGGTTGCCTGATGAAGCTTGAAAGGAAATTGTTAGAAGCATCTCCAACTCCTGGTCCATCTAATCAAACAAGTTTTGATTTAGCCCCACCTTCTTCAGTGGTGATTCGTCAGGTTTTGATTGTATTTTTTTTCTAGCTTAAATATACCATTTGCAGGTCCTGAATTAATTTTTTTTAACTTCATTTTTTACCTGAGTTTTATTAAGTGGACATGGATGGCCATTATGGAATACTGTGTATATATTTGTCTACCAATTACTAAATTATGATGTATAACTACATTGTTTTTATAATTTTTTAAAATAAAATGTCTTATAATCAGTTTTTTCAAGAACAATTTCGCATCTATTTTGTCTGATATAAATAAGTTAAAATAATATTAGTTAAAATAGAGATAAATTTCTAAAATTTAATATGAATGACTTTGTTTGTATTTAGAACCAGGTGTGTGCAGTTTACCTCAAGCCATTGGAAACTGTTACCATTTCAGAGAGAGGTGGTATTACAATTCTTTTGAGAAAAAATGTCAAAGATTTTATTACAGTGGTTGCGGCGGTAATGAAAATAACTTTGCATCATATTTAGAATGTGAAAAGCAGTGTCATGTATCCGTAGACGATAAATTTTCAGAAGAATTTAACTTAGGTAAGCAATAATATAATACACTCTTTTGTGTGCAACTATATTCGTACTTTCTGGTCCCAAATACCGTAATATTAAATGACTAGCATTGTCATGTCAGCACTTCAAGTGACATGATCCTCAATAAACATAAAAAATCCAAATTTATTTGAAAGTTATTATTTATTATTTTTTATTCTGTTTGTTAGTGAAGATTGAAAAATTAACACTGAAAAAGGTATTCTTATTTTTTTGGTATATTATTTATGTTTAGCTTTTAGTAAATTTTATATGCGAATATATCCAACTAATATGTATAATTAAAATAATTGATATAAAATAAGCAGTTAAATTTGCTAATCATTAATGGGGTTCTTTTTTTGCACTATATTTAAATAATCTCTTTGCTTATAAAACCTTAAATACTCCTTCATAGTGATACTGATGAAAAAATAAATTAGAATGTAATCGATAGCTTTCTGCATTGAGTTATATAATGTGTCAATAACTAATGCTTTTGGATTTAATGTGAGCTAGTTTCAACAGGGTTATTACAGTAATGAAAAATATCAAATATATTTAGCTTTTGTTATTAAATGAAGCAGTTTTATGCATGGGAGTTCAAAATTATCTTGCGCATCTGGTAACTTAATAAACCAGGATTTGAAGTAAATACTAATTATGTATATATTTATGTGTTAACTGGTAACTCTGTCAAACAATACTAATGAAAGGTAAATTAACTTCTCAGATGTGTGTTCATTTGAACCGGATGGTGGTCCTTGCAATGGAAAAAAGATTCAATGGTTTTATGACAAAGATGGTGTATGCAAGCAGTACTACTACGGTGGGTGTAAAGGCAATGGAAACAGGTTCAACACCAAAAAAGATTGTGAACAGAAATGTACTGCTTCTCAAGGTATCTGTTTTTTTATTTGTATAGTCACTAACTTCTTCTCATTGGCATGACAGCCCAGGATGGGCCTTGGCCTTCTCAACAAGCCTATGGCAAGATATTCTTCCCTTAGCCAAGGTTCTCCAGTTTATTATCTTTAAAATTTGTAGGTCCTTTTCAAGGTAGTAAAAATTTTTGGTTTCTTGTACCTGTTGGCCTGGCACGGAAAACTTTTTTGGTTGTCCTGCTATCCTCCATTCTTATAATGTGGCCTGCCCATTTAATCCTTTGAACTTTGATAAATTTAATGACATCAGGTTCTTTATATGCTTTGTAAAGTTCCGTGTTTGATCTTCTAAACCAGGTACCGCTTTTACTTATTTCACCGAAAATGCTTCGCAGTATTTTTCTCTTAAATCTAGCTATCATATTTTCATCTCCACGGGTCATTGTCGAGATCTCACAAGCGTATGTAAGCACTGATCGTATAAGACATTTATAGAGTAGCACTTTTTTTTATTTTATTAGGCTTGACTTAAGATATTTTCTTAGACCATAAAAGCACTTATTGGCCATCGTGATTCTCGTGTGATAGTCACTAACTACTTAATAATATTTGTTGATTGTAAATAAAGTATCACAATAAAGCAAATTTGGACTTTATACCTGCTGTATTGCTGCTTACAAATTTATTTTTTTGATTCAGTTATCAAGTATTCTTATCAGTAAAAAGAACTAACTTAAATTGAGTTTTCACACAAGTTTGTCTGGAAAAAGGATTTTCTTTTCAATTTTTAATACTAGTAATAATATATCAGAAAAATAGATTACTGTAATTAAAACAATTTGTAATCTTTCAGTTTTTTTGGTTGTCATTTTTAATAATAAAATTTTTATTTGTATACATATATTTACGTAATGTGATGATTAAGTGTAACACAACACACAGCTTCAATGATATTTTTTACTTAAATATTTAGAAACAACAATGAAAAGTTTTTTGTTCTCACAGATATCTGCAAACTTCCTAAAATTAGAGGTGCCTGTAGTGGATCATTTTCTCAGTGGTATTATGATAAAGATGTAAAAGCCTGTCAAGAATTTTCCTATAGTGGATGTCAGGGAAATGCAAATCGTTTCAATGACAAGGAAACTTGTGAAGTCCAATGTAAAAACGCTCCTATCCTTGACAACCTTCAGTCTAAAGGTAATTTTGTGTTAAAAAATTTGTATTTAAATAATGTTGTTATTGCAGTCAATTTCTGTAAAATCAAATAATTGCATTGTGCATTGTTGCACCTTTTTACACCTAAAGGTGTTTAATAACCATGCTTAATATAGAATTTATAGAAGCCTTATCAAAAATAAAGTTAATCTTTATATATTAGGGGTCATAAATTTTTAAAGTGTTTTCAAAACAAAAAATTGCTATGGAAATCTAGTGAATTACACTTGTTTGATTGCCTGCAGAAACAGAGAAAGGTTGAAAGGCGATTGTTAGAAGCAATTTCAAGTTTCTATTAAGTCATTGCTTTTGATGCTTTTGCCCTGTTTTTTTTACCCGTGATTCAGTAGATTTTGGTAGCATTTTTTCTTCAATTGACTATTTGTTTATGAATACTAATTATGTAGATTTTTTTACTAATAAATGACAAATGATAATTTTGTAAATATGTATATCAAGGATTGTCATTGTTGAACATCCTGTAAGTTACAGAATTTTAAAATAACCATTTTAACTGTTTTTATTTATTTATTTATAATTTAATTTTATTAATAATTTTTTTTATTTATTATAATTTTAAATGAGACAATATTCTTCCTTATTTGAATATCTAGGATAATTAAGACTCCTGTAAAGGAATTACAGTGAGATTGATGCAATTCGCAATTTTTGCTGCAAAAAGATTGTAGTTCTAGCAATTCATTTTTACTGCTTTGTAATACCTTCTTTTTGCATCAATTAAACAGCAAGCACCTTCTTTATCTTTTTTTCAGTTTTTAGTTCTTGACTTTTTAGCTGTAAGAAAAGAAGCTATGTTTAATTTACAGCAAATTTGTCACCTTTTAATGCTGCAAGGGTTATCCTATAGTTTCACAATTTGCTCTGTAATTGTAATATTGCAACGGAACTCTCTAAAAATATTCTGTTAATTATATCATATTAATAATTATTTATAGATCATTCTTGTAATTATTAATAACCATTTTGTTTTATTTTATTGGTTTCTTTTTAGATCCTTGCACACAAAGTAAAGATCCTGGTCCTTGCTTAGGATATTTCTTAGTGTGGTACTATGATTCATTCGATATGTCTTGTCGAACATTCATTTATGGTGGATGTTTAGGAAATAACAACAGATTTAGTACATTACAAGAATGTGAATCAAAATGTCACACTAATAGTGCTTCAGCCATACGAAAAGGTAGGTTGCATAATTGTAATTTTTTTTTTGTAGGCTATGATTTTCGAATAGCCTGAAAGGAAGTAAATAATTTAATTTGTTTCCCAATTTAAGGGATATCAATTTACTACAGAATTGATGTGCTCTACTTTTTATTTTTATTTTAGATCAGTTTCTTTTAAGCTTAATTGAAAAAAATTATTTCTACTTTTTAAATTTTATTTTGCTATTTTTAGTTTTGTGTTTTTTGTAACATTGAAAAATGGTCCAAAATTTGACTGGATATTAGGGAAAATTCGGCAAGTAGTAATCAGGAAACAATTGAATTTTTTGTTATCTAACACAGAGCTCTAGATGAGATCAGAGTACTTAAGTTGATTATTTTGATTTAGTTCTATTTGAAGAAAAAATGATGCATTCTGCTTGTAGTGATCAGTAAACAATTGAGAATTGTTGTAAAGTACAGGATTAAAGTTGAAGTTCTAGTATTTTAGTTTGCTAGAAATTAAGACAAAATTTCATCTTTACACACTATTAAATAATCAAATTCTGAATTTTCCTTTTTAGCAAAACACACGATCAGCAATGAACCAGTCACAGCAGCTGCATCATTTATAACGAATGAAGGTAAATGTAGATAGCTTCACTTTTTTTTTGATTTAATAATTGTTCTATTAGTTATCAAAGTTTGATATAAAACAGAATATTTTACAAAAACAAATTTGAATTGATAATTTTCTGAAATTTTTGAAAACAGTCCTGTATTTTTTTGTGAAGTTTTATAAAATAATTTATTTGTCTTGATAGCTTATGATGATTAAAATAAATATATAAAATATATAAATAATATAAAAAAATATAAAAAAATAATGCAAAGATTTTTTTGGCGTGCAGTTTTTCGGTTCCAAATTATTTTTATACTTTAAAAGCCATTTGTTTTGTGTATCAACTTAAGGTTGCTTTTCTTAATATTTATGCACAAAATAAAAGAAAATTTTTTTTGCTCATGTTTATCCTTTTCAGACATGTGAATTTTTTTTTGAAGGAAAATAGTTCTGAAAGCTTTTTCTTTTAGTTTTTGAAGATCGAAAGACATTATAAAATAGTTTTATGTATATTTTGATGTGTAAAAAAATAAGAAGTATTAAAAATTTTTAATGCAATTTTTTTTGTTGACATTTCTTAAAAACTATGTAAAACAATTAGTTTTACATAAATAATTGTTTTCTGTAATTATACAAAAAAAGAAAAAAAAAATTGCAACGCTGTTTTAACACAATTTAAAAATTTACATGATGGATGATGTAGAACAAGAAAGGATATTTGAAATTACCAATTAAAAAGAATACTTGAAAATTCTTTGTCCTTTTTTTCCTAAATAGAAATTTGCCGACAGCAGCCTGATGAAGGTCACTGCAGTTATTCTCAAAGCCGATTCTACTATGATCCCATGAAGCAAATGTGTCTTCCATTTGTATATAAAGGATGTGGTGGAAACAAAAATAGGTTCAAATCAGCAGATTTGTGTATGAGATTCTGTTCTGGCATCGAGGGTATGTTTCTTTCTCATGCATTGTTCAATTATTCATAACTCTCATACTCACAAGAAATCATAATTGTATAAATCAAGAAATGATAATTTAGTAATTCTTGTAACATCACATATATGTATTGTGACATCCCGTGATATTTATGATGTGTAATGTCGTCCATTAAAAAATGTCTTAATGATGTAATCCTGATGGTTCAAGTTGTAGAGCTCAAATATGCCAGTTAATCAGTGCAGACAATATTTTAAATTACAAAATCAGAGGCAACAACATTTTTTTTGCTGAATAAACATGCCTTTTTGCAAAATTTTTTCTTTTAATCTTTAAATACATGCAGTTTGTTAATTTTCCTTTCTTTTCACTCATAATTAAGTCTCTTTATCTAAAAATAACTAGACATACAAAAATTTATTTTTAATGCTTTTTTATAATTCAGTTTAGAAAATTGATCAAAAAAAGTTTTATATTATAAGGTTTGCTTATTTTTATTCTTTTAAGGTTTGAAATTTTAATTTACAAAATCTAAAATATAAACAAATTTGGTTAAATAGTTTCTGAGCAGTAAATATCCAAAAAAATTATAAACTAAAAATTCCTTTTTCAAGAACTATTGATCAAAATTTATTAAAAATTTGGTTTTCATTATTTATAATTTGTGTAATTAATATACTGGAAATTACTTATTTTTCCACATAAATTATTTTTAAGCATTGTACTCCTTATAGTGGCAGTACTTATCTATTATTTGAGGTAATAACTCAACTATAATTTTTTGCTACATCAAGGAGAAAAGTTTTAAGTTTAATTTCTTTTTATTAATATATTTAGGTAATCTGTATTTAGTAAATTGTTTTGTAAGTTGAATGGTAAGAGAACTTTTTTCTTGGAGTCTAACAGTATTTTAAATTTTGATGGGTTTTTCAACACTTTTGCATAGCCTTTCAAATTTTTACGAATGAAAAATTTTTTTTTTTGTAATATTTTTTTAAAAAAATTTTGCCACTTTTTTATGTTAAGTAATATTAATATACAAAATATTATGCAAAAATTGCAACTTGAGAATAAATAAGTTGCATAAAATGGTAAAAACATATTGTGTACACAATATCTTAGTGATTCTATGTAATTTATATCTGATATTCCTCATTTTATAGTGCTGTTTTGTTTCAAATTAAAAATAAAAGATCTATTCTTACAGGACCTGGTGTGGTTAGAGATGCTGCTGCAGAAACTGTTCCTGTAGAGATAAACAGAAATTGTCCAGCCTCCAACTGCGTTCAACTTCAGTGTCCACATGGTATTGAAGAAGTAGTAGACATCAGGGGCTGTATATCATGTTTGTGTACAAATCCTTGTGAGGTATGTATAGTCTGTGTGATAATGTAAGTACATAGATAAATTTAGTCAACTTCAGTTGAACCCTAAAGGAGAAGACAAAAGTTACAAAATCAATTTATTACTAGCTAATGGATACATACATAAATAATTTTAACATAATTTACATACAAATTAAAGTATTTTATATGTATGGTGGAAGTAGCCTTTACATCTGCTTTTGAAAAAACCTTGTTGCCAAAGTCATGCTGCACCTGTTCGCGATCACAACGCTAGAATATGCCTTCTGGGGAGAAGACCGGTTCCATGTCTTCAGCCTCTACTCTTTTCAGTTGCATAGGAATGTACTACGATATTTTGGCATTTCTTAATAATTTTTTTGTATTTAATTGTCAAAAATATTTTTTGAAATTTCCACGAGGTTTTATTTTAGTACTATGTTCTACATAGTTTTCAGTTCCATATAATTTCCTAGCTTAAGAGTTTCTCATCCATTTAAAAGTCAGGACATAAACTAACTTCTCTTATGACTCTTAACACGGTAATGATGTAAGTATGAGAATTGTTGCTATAGGTAATGAGTTTTGCTCTATGCCACCTGTAACCCATTTTGATCACCAATAAACTTTTTATCAGTTTGGTTGCTTTGGTTTTTACATTGGGCCAAGGAGCTATTCTCCTACCTTCTCATTTCACCTCAAGATGGTATATGCCTTGACTTTAAGCTTTTTGTTGGTCTTGTAGTTTTGACATTAAGACTATTTAAATTAACATTTAAGCCCATCTGGTCATTAAGGAACAGGGCAACTGATGTTCACATTAAACTAGATGGATGGTACGTAATGGCACTTGTGTTTGTGTCAAAGTTTCCAGAAAAATAAAAATCTTCATCACATATCATTGACCAGCATTTTTCAAACAGGAGATTTCAACCTCCTTTAAGTAAATGCTAAGTTCTTGGATTTGAAAAGACAATTGCGTCAAAGAGTAACCACGTTTGACATATTTGATAAAAAAAATTAATTTTGTTCGTTTTTTAATCTTCTAAAATAAAACACTCCCATAACACCTAATAGTCAGCTAAAAGGTTTGTGACAGCTGAGTCTCCACACTATTGTGACGAACGGCATTATGTTGGCAATGTATATAACATTGTACATCAGGCAGTTTTTATTAAATACACTTTTATTGTTTAACAGTAGTTAAAAACAATTGTCCTTGTTATAAGGTATGTTTAAACAAAAATTACTAATTGAATTTCTCTCTTTGTTTTAAGTTTGTTAAAAATGGAAGTATGTATTTCTCAAAAATGTTTTAATTTGCAGGAACACAATTGTCCTGAAGGTTCTCAATGTGTTATTGAAAAACATAAATCAGCAGATGGAGAATATCAGTCACATCCATTATGTCGTTTAAGTAAGTGAAAATTAATTTTATTAATTAATTAATAAAAAATAAATTTTAATAAAAAATTAATTTAAAAAAATTAAATTTTTATTCTAGCCAAATGAGGAAATGTCGAGACGATTTTTAATGCTTGCATGTTTAAAAGTTTGATCACTCTAACTTAAACAATTTTAGAAAACTGCTAAACAACACTATTAGTTAAATATGAACTTAATTTTTAGAATCTAAGCGTGGTCAATGTCCTGCTTCACCATCTGAGCACCTTTTGAATGGGACATGTCATGATAGATGTCAGTCGGACGCAGACTGTCCAGGAGGATTGAAATGCTGTCACGTCTCTTGTGCAAGAATCTGCGTTTTACCTTTACTACCAGGTAACAAAAATCTGTAATTTGTTATTTGGATAAATCTCCGACAGAATATTGGTATTAATTTATCTTTTAAAATTCTTTTAGATACATTGGAAAGTTATGAGGAAAACTCCATTGAAGATACAGGTAATGTAATAAAGTTATGTTTTATTATTATAATATGCTTCAATATCATTATAATTGTTCTAAAATTATGTGCCATTTAAAGCAAATAATATAGAATTATTATGTTCAATTTTATTTTTATTCAGTACTAAATATTTAAAACTAATACTTAAAAATACTTGAAAGATGTATTTATTTTTTCAAGCAAAACTTGCCTGAACTATCTTGTATTTGACTGTTTTAATTTAAAATTGATATGAATTTTTGAAAATCTAAATTCCACATAAAATTTATGAATATCTTACTTGCACATTAGAGAACTATCAAAAAGGTTTCTAGAATCTTTTATATTTATGAGTGAGTTGCATAACATGGAACCATTGATTCTTGCATCAAAGCAGTTGAAACCTTCCACCTACTTGAAGAGTTTAAATCGTTCAAATAGTTTAAATCTTGTAGATGACAGTGAAGATGCTTCTCGACTTTTTTTAAATATTTTTTTGTAAATGCACAATTTCGTGTGTAATAACTTTTTATATGTAATTAAAATAGTTTCTAATGCTATATCAACTGTATTTTTATTATAACTTTTGTTTTAAAATGAAAACTCATTTTAATAAGAAATATAGAAATTCGTAAACTGATTGGCGCAGAAGAATCAAACCAGATTTAATAAAAATGTTTCTGAAAATCTTGAATCGAATACTATAATTTGTTTTAAGATTTAACCTTTTCTGTTATCAGGGCTGCCAACTTTCTACATTTTTTGTAAAAATTTATTCTAGTGGTACCTAAGTATATGTTTTAATGTATTATTTTTTATTCATTTGAACTTATTTTCCATACCACTACACATAAATGATTTAAAAGTTCATATGCAATGCCACTTTGTTCCAGTTTTTTCATGGTAAGGTTTTTTAAAAAGGTTGGCAAAATTACCAAAAATTTTGAAAGCTTTGGTTTTTAAATGTCTACCACTATATAAAATATTTTGCAAAAAGTGTAGTAGTTGGCAGGCCTGTGTTATAATTTCATTTCCCAGCAAAATTATTTGAATTACAGGTAAAAGGATTATATTATTTAATGAAGAATTATGATGGCACTTGAAAATTATTAATTTAGTTGTTGTAAAAATCTGCATTAGAATCATTATTTAAATTGCTCCAATATGCTCCAATTGCTCCAATATGCTCCAATTAATATGCTCCAATTGCTCTGTGCCATCAAACTCATCTATTGTGTTAACACAACAAACTATTACATGAAATTATTACTTATGAATCCTTATCAAATTTTTTAAACCAAACTTATGTTATCCAGTGCTATTTGATGAACATTTTCTATTTAAAGCATGACCATTTTTTATTCGATAATATTTATCACATAAATATATTGTTACATGGGTTTGTGTTTATGTTGCCCAGTAAAAAACTTAAAACATTAAGAATAAATTACAGAAAACTGATTCATCGAGCATTTATGAAACAAGTTCAAAACAAAAAGTATGGTTTTATATAGAATATCTGTCAACCATGTTGCCTTTTGCTTGTAACAATATATATATATATATATTGTTTNATATATATATATATATATATATATATATATTGGATACATTTATGGGAATATTAAGTCTATGAGAAAATTTAAGGAAAATTCAACAAGAAGTTTTGTTTTAATAAATATTATTTAGTGAGCTCAGTATATTTTGTTATGAACATTATTTCTATAACTTTTTTCACATCATTAAATTATTTCTATATCAGACCTGAGCTCAAAATTGTAGCTGTTTTCGGAAATTAAACTCTGAAAAAAATTAAAGCAAATCCAATTTTTAAATAATTGGGAGCTGTTTTAAATGTGTAATTCACATTAAAATATTTTTTCATCAACACATATGTAAAGTGTGTTAACCTAAACATATATTTAAACTGCTCTTATATTGTATATTTTAAATCCTTGTAAAAATAGGATGGAATATGCATTAGGAGATAAAAATTAGTATTTAAATATTCAAAAATCATTTATTTATGTAGTGTGATTATAATGCATTTACCTTTTGCAAATAAACTGATTTTTTATTATTTTAAACTTAAGTTATAATATTTGTTTTTTTATTACATATAATAGATAAATATTTGGTTGGATTTCGTATATTTTCCACATGCGTTACACTAACTGTAAATGACGCTATTTGCTCTTGTTGTATTAATTAGATTTTGTACATTGTAGATACTGAAGCACCTCCTCAAATTTTATCAGCAAGAAAAGACGTGGCTGTGAAGAAGGGAACTCCTGCACTATTAAGATGCATAGTGAAAGGTTATCCGGCACCAAAAGTCACTTGGCATCACAGAAATGAACCTTTGAGCACAGATGACGGGGATTTCAAAATATCAGTGGATGGCTCTCTGCATATAATGGCTGTGAAAGATTCTCACGGTGGAATGTACTCATGTACGGCCGAAAATGGTATCGGAAAATCAGTCACTAAGTTCTTTAACCTCATTGTCTATGGTAAGTTCTTGATTGGCTTCATATTCAATACATTCGGCATATTTATTACGTTGATATATTTAAGGGGTCTTTGTGCATTTTTCAATTTGTATTTAAACGAAACTATCACTGATAAAGTGAACACCGTCATCATAGAAGTGGTGCTGATTTTGTGGTAGTTTTCTATGAAATAGAAAATTAATTTTTCTACTTCATATAATTAAATTTATATGGAGCATATTTTTTTCATAATGATTTTTTTAACTTATGGTATAATGGGGACATTTATGATTCCTTATCACCTATATTGTATCCCTATCTGTTAAGCTTAGAGATATTATTGAATGCTGAGGAAAAGGATTTCTTTTAAATTATGTTTTTTCAGCTCAAAAGGTGCAAGGGACTATTTCCTGAACTGAACCTTTCCACAAACTGAACCAGCATTTCAATTATTTGTTTAAAATATCTTTTTGTGTTTTTAACAATTAGCATAAAAACAATCGCTTTTTATATATATTTTTTATATATCCGTTGTTGAACAGCCGACCCAATTTCGGGTTTATGACTACTAATGTTCAACTCCGTAACCTTGTATTTTTTGAACCAATCCAGAAGTCAAAGAAACTCCTGGATCAGTACCTCTAGAGGTATTGATTTGTTATGGGAACATGGAGGACTTTGTGACTCGACAGATTTAACATGCACCAATCACCATTTACTACACTGGGAGTCTTCGGCCGGCGAGGATCGAACCCAGGAACTCTTGAACGTGAGCCCAGTGCCCTACCAATCAGGCTATCCCGGCCCTGCTTTATAGTTTGTAGTTTTTGTATAAATCACAATTCTGTGAACCAAACTTAAACTGTTGAACATCAACATCATGGTATTTTTCAAGAAATGAGGCTTGGAATTATCATGGATTATTAAACTTTCATTATAGCTAGATATTTTAGATCAATTTATTGGCCAATCTTATAAAAAAAAGTGGCAAATGTAATAAATGCTTTTAGCTGTTTTTAAACCTCATGTTTTTATGCCATATATGTGCATATGAATTTAATTTTTAATTATATGCAACTTTGTTTTACTCAAATCTGTTCCTGCCTTCCTTTTTATCATGGTTTGAATTGTAGTGTTTCATATTAAATCAATCTTTGTAAATATTTAGTTAAATATAAAGGATATATTGTCAATTTCTTTATAATTGTTTTAGTGAATAATTGTTTTAAAGCTAATTTCCTGTTACATGTGCTGAAAACGAAACTAAATGAGTAATAATGCTGATGAGTTATTGATTCAATTTTCTTTTAGTGGATACTCAAGTAAACATTTCTCTGGTGACAACAAATTATCAAGCTAATTCCTCCTTACAACTTGATTGCATCGTAAAAGGTACACAGCCGATGATAGTTTCATGGCATTTGGGATCAAACAGCCCTGAACTGGAATCAAACGAACACAGGCACATCTTTGACAATCATACATTATATATCTCATCTGCTCAATACAATGACAGTGGAACTTACATTTGTGAGGCTCAAAATCAACATGGAAAAGCATCTGCATCATATGACATACAAATTCATGGTAAATTTGATTAATTCCTTTCATTGCTAATGTCAAAATTTAATCTAATTAAATATAACGAAACTATTTTTTATCCATGACTTACAATTATTTAAATTTTGTTGGAATTTTATTTTTAATTGTGATAATAGACTTGTACTGTTAATTTTGAATTAAAAATTTCTGAATATAGTTAAATAAACAATAAAGATCCACAAGTTGAAACATTCCACAATTTTTTATGCTTTTATTTGCCCCAGGAGAAGGTGTTTTATAATCTATGCACATTGGAGATTGAAATTGAATATTTGTTTGATTGTCCAATGAAATTGAAAAACATTTCTGACACGCAGTTTTCATTTTTTTCGCCACTTTTCTGTTCTACTTGACAATTAAATTAGGTAGTTTAATTGCTTGTATTAACACTACTTCTATGACATAACTATAATGATGTTATTCATGGCATTATCTTGATTCTCACATAAATAAAGGAAATTTTGAACTGTACTATACCAAAATGTAAAGCTAAATATATTCAAGAATTACCGAGTTACAATTTTGAGTATGAACAAATTTTCATACACGAAATTGAAATTTATGTAAAAATAAAAATTTAAATCCTTAAACCAGAAACATTTATATAACTCATTTACGAATATAAATTAAAGCAAAATATTTACAAAAATTTATTTATAGAACAAGGTTAAGAAATAATGCATTATTATAAACTGCAATAGAAGATCTATTACGTAATTCTATAAACCAAAATTCTCCATAAATTACATTATTTGTGGATGTAAACAATAAAATTTCAACTAAGTAAGAACTATTAACTTTTTACATTATTTTTTCAATTATTTGCTAAAAGATTAAAATTTGAATAGCTGTTGGGCTTGTGTTTGTGAGAACGGGTGTTGGAATCCTGTCAGCCAAAGACAAATTTGCTTTATATTTGGCTTAATAGAGAAATGTTTCTTTAAGCAGATATTACACTGCTATTTATACATTGGACAGAAAGCTTAATACATTTAAAATACATAAATATATTATGTCTGAATTTCAAGTATGAAATTAGTGTAAAATCTATGAAATTTTCTTTTAACAATATTACAACAATTTAAATTTTTCTTTCCTTAGATGTTCCCATACCCTCAACGTGCAAAGATAGTCCATTTTTCACAAGTTGCGCAATGATCGTAAAGCAAAACTACTGCATAAATCCTACTTATGCCAAATTCTGCTGCCTCTCTTGTACGATATCAGGGCAACTGTTGAAAGCAAATGATGAAACTGTGTCGTAGTCCCAAGAATTAAACTATAGTGACACTATCATATTTTGTAAATGTTTGTAGGAACAATTCTGTACCTCAAAATGAGGGGTATCTCAAGTTTCGGTAGTTTTTACCACCGATGTTTACATTTTTGTATACATTTTGTCTCTTCTTAACATTTGTGATGCGGAGCAGTGAAGTTAAAAATCATTTTATGTGAGTTGCAATTCATGTCTGCATTTCTCTGTAAATTAAATCTTTATGTTATTTTCTTTCCATTTTTTTTAAAGAAAATTTATTTGTGCAATTGTTGCAAAACTCTTTGAAATTTTTTTAAACTTTGTTGGATTGATTTTAAGTGTTTAGTAAGTACTATTAGTCATTAATCAGATTGAAATTGATTGATTTGGGTTTTAAACTAAGTGCTTTATTAATGAATCTAGCTTTATCAAAAAAAGAAATTCAGTCATGTCTCCTAAATTTTTTTTTATAAAAAGTAATCACAAAATAACTTTGCCATAAAAGGGAATGCTGCAAAAATTTAGACAATTTTCTTTTATCACATTGCTATGAAAAAGAGGCGAATTAGTTCATGTAATTGTACTAGTTCTAACTATGAAACTAACATTTTATTATATTTTATTTCAGTGAGATAGTTGCTTTAACTAAGCTACTTTATTTCAAGAAAAATTGTGCTACTCACAGCTTCAAATAAAGAAGAAATGTTAGAAAATTAGGAATAATTTAACTATTATTAAAAAAAAAAGAAACTTAAGTATTTCTAAAATTTACAAGAAAGCAAATATAATTTAATTTTTTTTCTAAAATTTAAATCTCAACATTATATGAATAAGAAATATTGAATAAATAAATTAAAAAATATTGAAAGAGTTTACTTTTATATAATAGAAATACAATTTTATTTTAATGACATGCAATTTTAAATGCAAACTTATTAACTTTTTAATAAATCTTAGGGTATTTATTATACACAATTTAATTTTTGAATAGTTAAATTTCTAACCATTCATTAATACAAGTAATCAAATTTTCTTTAAATATGACAGCATCTCACTTATTAATTCCATAATATATTAGACAAAGCTAATCAGTTTTAAATGAATTTTTTTTAAAAATTTTGATTCTTGACTTCTTGTTATGTATAATCCTAAACAAATTAAGATTTAAGTTTGTTTAGCGAACAGGTCCAGTTTCTTTGGGAAATAATATTGTACAAAGATCTGTATTGAAGGCCAATAATTAGTTTGGTTAAATCAAAAAATGGTCAAAAAAATTGTTGAACCTAAATTAAGTAAATAGAAGAAATTACGAAAGTCACCATATTTAATAATTATGACCGTCAGGTAAATTACTGTGATAATTATATTTCGTTCAATTTAAGTTTTTATTTGTGTAGCTTTACGTAATCTAATATAGCTTATGTATGAGCATGAACAATCAATGTAAATTTTAATGCTTTTTTTCATAAAGATATACTTATTAGATTTATATTTAGATATATATTGTTAAGAAAATTTCAATGATGTTTGTAGATTGTAAAAAGTTTTTAAATTTAAAGTAAAGCTATAATCTTTATTTAAATAAAATTATACTCTGATAAAATTATCCTTTTTTATTTCTTTAATGATAAAATTCTAAAATTTATATTTTGCTTAGAAACAAAGTAGTAATTATAATAAATAAAAATATGATTTATAAATTTTTTTCTAGAAAATGACATCAATATGAAGTAACGAAATGTATTCCTTTCTCTTTTGGAGATCAAAATGCTTACCGATTTCATAAACTTCAAACTTGATTGAAATGATTTCTAAAATACCATAATGCATGCATTTAATAAAAGTAAATAAAAGTTATTACTAGTAAAAATCTACATTGTATATACCCTGCTTATTAACAATATGTAGTTTGTGTTAATGGGAATTTTGAATAGTAACTTTAGGGACCTTATATATTTTATATAAATTTTTTTTCTTATAACATAAATGTTTAGCGTCAGTTTATGTTGCATTCTACTAGTACAATGTTTTTATATAAAAAATTGAAAAGTTTTTGTTTTCTGTTTAAATTAGTTTATTATACATAGGTGGTATTAATTAATTTTTAAACAATTTTATATTTCATTTGTTAGTAGTTTTTTGGTACATCAAATTGTATTTAAATGGTATCAAATTTTCAACTAATATAGTTATACAAATATGTGTAAAACTCGTTTTTTTTGCAGTTATTTTTTAGTGCACTATTTGTTAGATTTTTTAATTGCTTTGATTTTTTATTGTTAAAATTATCAGCACTTTGAAACATTTTTAATTTCTTTGATGTGGAATAACATGTACAAATTTCTTTTATTCCAGAATTTAGTCATAAATGTTGGAAAAAACTTCTATTGAAATTATATTTAAATTAAAAATTTTCTTTTATATTGTATTAATATTGCAAGGTGAGATTTCCTGGTGCTATTTTAACTTCAATATATTGTTTAAGAATTGACTAATTTCTCCTAATGGAGTTTTTTCTTGGCTTGATATTTTACATATTTTATGAATAAGAAATAAGTTACTTCAATTCAAATATATTGTTATTTTTATTTCCTAATGTATGTTTAGGATTTTAAATTCGTTGAATTTGTAATGATTGTCATCATGGGACATACTCAAAGTTAGTTAAAAATTTTTTTTAGTAATGTGTTGTGTTGTTGAAATAGAGTATCTGAAATATATTTAATATCCAACTTTTTGAAAGAAATTTAAATTTGCCATATGATATTATAGTAAGATAAGCGGCATTACATCTAATTCAGCCATTTTAATTTTACCATAATTTTTGTATATAATGTAGACTAGAACAAAGCAAATGCTGTTAATCTGGCGGTTCGACCTTAACTGTGTTGATAGTAAGAACTTTAAAGTAGTAATAGCAACAAAAAAAATTTCAAATACAAATTATAGGGAGTTAGTTGTATTTAATTATGTCTGCTATTGTTATGATACTTTAAATTTACAAGGTGAATCTAATTAAATTCTTAACTTTTGTTTTTTTTAAAAAAATACTGAATGACAGCAGATCTATTTTTTTTAAAAAAAAATTGGCTATAATTTATCCCTTGTCGTTGTTCTTGGTCTGTCACCTGTTAAAGCTTTTTCACAGTTTCAAGGTAACAGACTAACAGCAAACATTAATATGAAAACAGTTCCAATATACATAATATAAGGAGAAATATTAAAATGACTGACTTTTAGGAGATGCTAAATAATCATTTGAACAGTTTATGTGTGAAACTGGATTAGACTTCATAGAGCAATCATGTGTGTATGAGATTATCACGTGCCATCATTTTCTTAAAAGTATTCTGCTTTGTATGAAATTTTTGTTTGTTTTGACTGACATTTGAAAAATGTTATTTTGTTTTCTAAAAATTATTTATGACCATTGCGATGGACTTAGATTTTTGATTAAATGTTTGATTGTAATAAAATGTTTTAAAATTTTTAATGAGTTTTTTCATTTTTTATATGTTTTATAATATTATTTTGCAGTAGTTCATCAATTGTTTAAATTTAATATCTTTCTATTAATTTATTTAGTATGTTTTTGACAGAAGGTTTATTTTAGAATTTATCTGAGGTAGCTGTATCAAGTGTATGTTAGTGAAACTTGAACACTGCACTGCATGAATAAAGAAGAAAATAACTTATTTATATTTGAAAAAAAATTAAGAATTTTTGACCCAATTTAAATAAATAATTCAGAGTGGAAAATTAGAAATAATAAACTTGACAATTTAATAATAATAAAAAAAAAAAAACATCATTCAATTCATATAATCCTAGACACTTGGCATGGTTAGGCTGGCTACATTGGAAGAATGAATGAAAATATTTTGTTGTGAGAAATCTTAAATTGGAAGCCAAGGAACTGAAGACCCAAATTTGGTTGTATGATGTAACAAAGGATCTAACAATAAAAAGTATGAACTTAAAATCATAGGCTAAGAATAGGAATTCATAAAGCACTGTGGGCTGTAGTGCCATAAGAGAAAAGAAAAAAAGATGTTAAAATAAGCTCAATAAGCTTGATTAGATTATAATAAGACCATAAATAATTAGTAAGTATTATATACTTATACAACTTTAGAATATAAATTTAACTTTCAGTTAGAGATGGACAAAAATTAAATGCTTTTTTTTTTAAAGTATTAAAGTAGGCCTCACCTCCTGTTTTTTTTTCTTTTTAAATAAAAACAAAACATTTTGGTTATAAAATATAATTATGTAAGAATATTTCATTAATATGTTAATATTAATAAAACTAATGATTTCTTGGTTTTGAAGGATAATAAATAAATTTTAAAAAAATATTTGAAAAGAATATTAGGAATTGTGACACAATGAGAGATAATTTTACTTCAGAGATTCCAACTGCTCCGGACAAGACATATTTTAAAAAGCGGTAGAGAACTGAAAACTACAATTTGCAATTTTTTGGTTAATTTTGTCGACTTTTTAAGAGATTAAACACGGTTAAACTGCTGCAAATAAGCGTATAGCTTAAACCTTTGAACTATTTAGAAGTAGTAGTATGTAACAACCCTATAAATTGAATTTATTAATCCAAGAATCATACATTAAAAGACTACCCCTCGAAAATATTTATCTGCTGTCCGGAGCAAGTTGGCATCTGTTACTTGTTGCACACTCTCTTGAAACTTTTCATATTTTTAAAAATTTCTATATAAATGTACAGATTTATATCTGACAATATCTAATCTCTTACTCTAATTTTTTTTAATTTTAATTAAACTTTTGTAATTTTCGATAACAAGTAAAGTGATAATTTTTAAAAGGAAACTCTGGAAAAGGATAAATATATTTTTCTACAACAATGGATAAATAGTTAGATTTAAAGTGAAAAAAATAATCTCAAGAAAAGCATTTAAAATTGCAATAACTTTCGAGCAAATTAGAATTTTGAAAGATAGTTGCTTTAAGTTTTTTAAAAAATGGCGCTTTCAACAAGTGAAATTTCAGCTCAGTAGTTGCATTTTAGCGAGCAGTAGATCAACACGCATCGCACTGTATATTTTTCTACACGTCATCGTTAGTTTAAGTCTTGAAGTTGTGTAGTTTTTGAGCAACAAAATGAAGTGTAACGTAAAGCAAAAAAAAAAAAGAAGAAGAAAAAAGTGAAGTTGCAATACTTGTCGAACAAATTTGAATTGTATGAAAAGCTCATGCCAAGTTCATAAACAAATATGGTTCTTTCAGCACATCAAATTTTCAGTTTGCTGTTCATACCTGTAGTCGGCAGAGCGAACTATAGGATATCTTTTGCTGCAAAATTAATAGTTAATAATATCCAAAATTATCGAATGTTTAACGTTTTTATTAATTATTCCGTTGGACTCCATTGGATGCACATAGAATGAAAGAACATCTATGCCTTGTCTGGGATTCGAACCCAGAATTTTTCTGGTGCAAGTCCAGTTCCCTGTCCCCGTACACAGGCCGGTTGGTTTCTTACAATATATGAAACTAACTAAAACGAATTTTAATTGGTTTCTCTGGTATTTGTTTAGAGTGAGTTATTTGCAAACATTCTGAGGAATTAAAATTTAAGAATTATTTTTAAGACTTATTGTTTTAGCTTGTAGAATAAAAGATACTTCATTAAACAGATAAAACTCTGTCTTTTCGAAGACAATTCTAAGCAGCTGTTAAAAGCTTGCATGATTTAAGATATAAATCCATCTTTATTATAAAATAAAATATGTTTGCGCAGATGGATTTTATGGAACAGCTGAAAAAAGAATGAAATTTTTTTTCTTACCGTATGATCATATCAAGCCTTTCAATATTTGTGCACTTGAAAAGATCGGTGGTTAAATTTTTATATTTGTTGCCTAATGCAAGTGTTTGATAAAAGGAATTTATGTCACAAAAAAGGGATATTTTAACTTCTTTTACCAGATTTATTAAAAATATTTTTGGCATCCTAATTTTAAAATTCGGTCCAAATTTTTAAGGTGGTAAAGTCATACTGTCCATGAAGATATACTAAATAGATTAAACAAAGCCCTAAGCAGTTAGCTATTCTCAATAAATTCTAGAAAATAAAAACATAACTAAATCAACAAAAATTAGAATTTTCAATATTAATGATAAATCTGTGCAACTATATGGATCTGAGACATGACACTGCAATAAAAATAGCATGAAAAAACTTAGTGTTTACTAAGAACAATTTAAGAAGAATCTTGAATATCAAGTGGTTCCATAAATTTTGTAATGCAGAAAATCTTTAAAAAAGCAAAACAGAAACAGATTGATATGGAAATTGAAAAACACAAATGGTAATGGATTGGTCATGTTCTACGTAACAAGTAACACAAGTTTTTGATTTGGAACCCTCTGGGCAATAGAAAAAGAGGAAGACCTAAAAATACTTGGGGCAGGACGATTGTTAACGAATTGAAAACAATGGGAAAGACATGGTGAGAAGCAAAATATCCGGCTACAAATTGAGTGAAATGGAAAGCTATGATGGAAACTCTATGCTCAAATTCGGAGTAAAAAGGAATATGTATGTAAAGTCACCCTAGATAACAGGATAAAACTAGATTAAAAACATTAAAGCGTCAGAATTATCATGCATTTAAAACCATAACCTTTATAAACTAACATTTTAGGTTTTTTTTACTATTATTTTCATATTTAGATCCGTGAACGCGATGGGCAAAATGTAAATGATTATTAACAATGATATGGTTAAGAATGGAACGTTATTAAATATTTATAAGTTATCTTACCTCCTTTAAATTTTTAAGTTCTAGTGTTGAAAATACGGAAAATTGCATTATCTTGTCATTTATTATGTTTGTTCTTTTGAAGAGTAAAGAAAGACCAGCGGTTCCCAATTTTTTTTCGGCTGTGGAACCCGAAATGATCGTCTTACTTTTGGTGGAACCCCGAATAAATTTCATCAGTAATTGTGTATACTTTAATTAAAGAGATATTAATTGCTTTGAAAAAATGCAATGTTCTAAATTTTATTAATTATTTTGAAAAAATTTTGTGAATAAATGAAAAACGAAATTTTTTAAACTTCATTGTTTTATCAATATTAGTTTTAAAATCCTGTTATAAATCAGAATGTTGAATTCACAGGCCAGGAGTGGCATCCAATCTTGTTCTTAATTTGATTTTAAGGCCATCATAAACTGAAAATGAATAAGTTGAAATATGGTTTCCATTAAAATAAAAATGAAAGAAGAACATTAATGTAGAGAATGGTAATCAGAGAAAAATACTTCTTCATTGTTGAATTTATTTTTATTCGATGCAAAATACTAATTGTTCATAATTCAACTACTTTTCATAATTCATTTATTAAATTTCTGTTAGAAGAAAAACATTGTTTTGAAATTTCTTCCGTGACAAGCGTTTCAATAAAACAATTTCATAAAAATAACGGAAATATTGAAGTAGTTTTAGATTAATAATTTAATATTTAAAAAAATTTAAATACTGGCTACGAAAATTATAACTAGTTTAAAAAAAATCTCAATTTTTGGAACCTCTTTACCCTTTCACGTAAACCTAGGGTTCCGCGGAACACTATTTGGGAACCACTGCCTTATACACATCACGTAAGTTTGCGAATATCGGAGTAAAAATACACACATGCAATTATTTTAAAAGGCTTATCAAGTGCAGTTTTGCAATTAATATGTAAAGTCTTAAGACGTAGATAAAAAAAGGATCTATCTTTGTCATTAGTACATTTTTTTAAATTTCTTTTTTTTTTTAACAAAATATTGTTTGAAAGCATTAATTAATCATTTTAACATAAAGAAGCTTAAATGATCAAAGACAAACTTGCAATAAATTTTTTTTTTTGAAGCTTAACATGCCAATTTAAATCACTTTTAATACAGCTGAATTAGTAACAAATTATTATATTTGTTCTTGCCAAACGATAATTAAAGAACCGGTTGTTACATTCTTGTTTCCCTATCGTACCGGATATGCATTTCGCTTTCGTGTTCTATTGTTTATTTACAGTAAGTGATGAGTAGAGTCATTTGCAGGATTAAAAAACATTCCGTTCATTTAAATTATGTGCCAAAGGGCGTGGCTACTTGACAGATACATATTTAATATACAGGTAAAAATTGTATTTCAACTGATAGTCAATTGTTTAAAACTGAGTAATCACTGTGATTTACTTATGGTACTAAAGTTTAAGTCTTAAAGCTGTTATTATAAATAAATTTTTATTTCTTAGGCGCTTTTTTTTATGTCTAAACGTATGACAATCACCCTAAGACAACGTTTTTAAACAGCTGGAAGTAATGCTGTAATTAATCATATACTTCGTTTATCAATTTATAGCAAAAAAAGTAATGACTTAAAACCATATTCCATTGTTGTTTGAGTATCCTTATTGTCTAGAAAATCACGTTGTAAGATCCTAGTTTCCCCACACGAAGAACCAGATTTTTTGGTTGTCATTAACTTAAAATTTAAATAAGAACAGTTAAGGTAATGTTCCTGTAAAGTATTTCATAATCTTGAATTTAAAGGAAAACCGCAATTTTTAATACCTACTATAAGTTTTACTTAATTATCATTCTTTTTTTATCCCGATTTATTTATTATAATTATCATTCCAAATTAAAAGATTTCAAATAAATGCGGTTTTTCTTTATTTTAAACTAATCCTATAATATTTTATAATGCAACATCTTATGATACACAGTATCTAAAATATTGTTATCGAAATTTATAATCAGTTTTTAAATTCTAATTTATAATTAGTTTTAATAGGTATCTGAAAGTATTATCTGTTATACAATTCTAAAAGAGTAAATAAGTTTATTTTACATTTTTTTTATAAGCTTAATGTAAAATTATGTTTAATCAATGAATGTAACTAAAATAATAAATACAAATTATAAGACGTTCTAAGGATTAACGCTCACACGATAACTATATACATACATGTGTAATCTAAATCTAACCACTTGTATAAAATAATTGGAAGATTATATAATTCCCTTATAGTTTAAACTATGTAACGAGCTTTTTAAGCAACCAATTAAAATAGGAATTTAAAATATATATGTAGTATCAAAATTTTAAATTTTATGGCAATAGAATCAGAAACACGAAGAGCGTTCCTTTCAATGAGGTGAACTGGGTTCGATCCCGGCGATGGATGGTCGATACGAATTCCGCATCCGCCTTGCATCGACCACAGTGCTGACATGGAATATCCTCAGTGGTAGGCGGATCATGGGTTAGAGTCCCTTTGCCGTTAGGCTAACCGTGAAAGGTTTTCGTGTTCTTCCTCTCCATGTAACGCAAATGCGGGTTAGTTCCATCGGAAAGTCCTCCACGAAGGCAAATTTCTCCCAATACTTGATCCAGGAGTTCCCTTGTCTTCTGGATTGGGTTCAAAATTATAAGGCTATGGAGTTGAACATTGGTAGTTGTAAACCCAAAAATTGAGTTGGCTGTTCAACGACGGTTATAAAATAAAAAATAAAATTGCATACTTTTTAACTTAGCTGTAACAATTTGTTTATCACCAAGAAAGAAATGATTGTAGCAATCTTGGGGGATAGTGATCGAAGCGACGAAGTGGCAGAGTTTCCTAGTTTATAAAAGTCTAAATCTATTATATTTATTATAAGTTATTTATTCAATTTAAGCATTGATTCTTAAATTTTTAAATTGTAGGAAATGATATTGTTATCCTTTTCTGTTAATAAGTGTACAGACCTATAATAATCATTTATTAGTTATTCTAATTATGGGAGAAATACATTCTATTTATAAGAGTTCAAAACTATAATTTGAGTTAATTAACGAATTTATGTATTTATTAAGATAAAACTGTTGCGAAATTTGAACAAAAAATTCTAGACACTTAGGGTCAAAAATTAATACTCAGGAGAGGATGAAATAAAATCATAATTTAATAAATTCACCTTATTAGTTGCGAAAAAGGAGAGATTAAAATCAGAACCAGTTTGATTGGATAAAACTTAGATGTGCTAATCATCAGAACTCCCGTTTCCTCCGGCAATCAAATAGGTTTCGATGTTTTCAATACCTCCTTCTATACGATTCGTTACAGTTCGTTGTTGTCGCTGATTTTCCTAACTTAAATATTGAACTGAGATTAATTTTTTGCATACTTGACCTTTGATTTTGATATTTTTGATTTTGGATTCCAATATAGATATATTTGGGAGTTTCATTATGGAGTACCTTATTGTTCAAAAATACAATTCGATAGTGAAAAAACAGTGGGTATTTTTTTATCGTAAAAGGTTCATACATTTAAACAGGTTCGTTAAATTTAAGCACTTCTCAGTACTTTGTTTCCTTCAGTTAATTTAATTTTCAAGAAAAAAATTTCTGATTAAGTAAGAGTACGTAATAAACAAAAGCTAAAGTTTGTTCCTTTTATTTTAGAAACAAATTGAAAAGCTAGGTGGTCATCATTAATTATAGAATTTGCCATGGATGTTTGGAATATTCTAACCTTGTTGCTCGTTCTGAAATTGCCTATTTTTGCTAGAAAAATACCAGAATTTCTAGCTGACGAAAATCTAAGGACGTTAGCTGTAACTAATAATGATGTGATGCTAAGACTGTATCAGAGACTGGCTAACGGAACTTTGACTAATGTGTTCTTCTCTCCACTGAGTTTATCTATATGCTTTGGAATGGTTTTACAAGGTACCAATGGAGATACAAAAAAAGTAAGAGTTGTTTATTAGAATAAAATCTATTTCCAGCAACAGAATTAGGATAAAAGTATAATTCATTGTTCACAGAACATGCATTAATGTAAGAGTTAAGTCATAATCTTAACATTAAGTCTCAGTTAAGTCTTAGCGTTTAGAAAACAATGAAAATAAAAAACGTAATAATAGAAGAATAAAATGAAATTTTTTTTTTACAAGTTATTATATTTGAGCCTTATTACCTTATATTTGAGATACAAAAATGTTTTACATGAAAACATTATTCATGACTTATTATTAAGTTGATGTCAACCGAAAAAATATTGAAATTTATGTAAGAAAACTAAATCTTACTTCGCGATTTTCCTTCAAAGGAATGACAATTAGACAATCATTAGTTTTTTATATACAGTTATATGCTAATATTAACATAGGTATATTTTCTGCATTATTTTAGTTTTTAATTTAAAATTTTAAATAAAAAATTTAAAATTGAAGTTTTTTTTCCACTAATTTTACTCTTGTTAAGAATACAGTATTTTTTAAATATTTATTTATAAATATTTTCTTACTGCTTCTTTTATATAAAGATATAAAGCAGTCCCACAAAAGCCAGTTTATTGACCAAGGGGGTCACGGAGGTAAAAAATGCGAACTTTCGAGAATAATAGCAATATTGGCCAATGTTGTCAGCATTGAGCACCTTTATTTATATTATTCTATGTATCAAGAATATGCAAAGTGATAGAGAAAATAAGATTCCTTCACTGAATTCAGCACCCCGAAAATAAGTGTTCATTTAGAAATTTAGGTGCAAAAAAAGCAGCAGCTCTCAGGAAAATAAAAAAATCCACTTTGCAATGAAATGTTTCTGGACATTTTTTTCCTCAAAAGTAATTAACGATCACCCGTTTTTTTTCAAATTAAAATTTACTTTATAAAACAAATTAAAGCAGCAAAATATTTCTTAAATATCGAATTTTCAGCTGAATCAAAAATGTATACTGTACGGATAAATGCTGTACACGAGAGGAAAAATAATTTGTTTACTACTGTACACGATTGTACACAGTGCGCTGGTTCATTAAATACGAAATTTCAACAAACAATACTTTATTTTTAACAATTGTAAATAACCAAATTCATTGCACTATTACAATGGAAGCCACGACTGGCTCAAACAAGAGTTCAAGAGAAACTGAGCAGTTCACAACAATTGCTACAGATGGCGCTTCGCCTAAGACCGAACATGCCGGCCCCTTGAAATATTTAACATATTTCAACAATAACTAATATACATTGAAACTATAAGAATCACAATAAAATTATTAGAAATATTTGATTTCAATTAATAGAATAAAATTATGGACTGTAGAAAAATATTTGTTCCAATATTAAATGAATGCACAATTCCAAATTTAAAGGAAATTATTAAAATACAAGATACAATACAAATATAAACAAAAAATAATTCAATGAGGTTACAATTATTACCAAACTATTTATTGTCCTCAATAGGTAAAATACTCAATTTATGAATTGGTCTTTTAAATAAACCTTTAGAAGTTCGCACTAAAACAACCCTAACCTTTTTATCTTTGCCAGCTATAGTTTCTTCAACTCTACCAATTACCCAATGACATACTGGAAGATTATCTTCCCTAACTAGAACCATTGTACCAGGGGTAACATTATCCTTCGAAAATTGCCACTTAGTTCGTTCGTGTAAATTAGACAAGTAATCTCTTTGCCACCTTTTCCAAATATTTTGAGTCAATTTTGTAACTCTTTCCCATCTAGACAATCTGTTATCTGGAATTTGAGTGATTTCGGGTTCTATGGGGGCAGTTATTGGACGCCCTATTAAAAAATGACCTGGCGTCAGAGCGTTCATATCATTTNAAATCTGGCGAGCAGCTATTTAAACGATCGAACACTTCGTTTGTTTATTTGTGGCTTGAAGTTAGGCTCGCAGAAAATGCCGTTCATGGGTTAAATTTAGTAGGAACAACACAACCTGTGACGTAGGCTATATTATACCCAATTGCGTTATAATAAAGAAACAGCACTTTTAGTTTTAAACTCTTAGTTTAGAAAACAATGAAAATAAAAAACGTAATAATAGAAGAGTAAAATAAAATAAAAAATATTAAAAGTTATTATATTTTGAGCCTTATTACCTTATATTTGAGATACAAAAATATTTTACATGAAAACAATACTCATGACTTATTATTAAGCTGATGTCAACCAAAAAATATGGAAATTTATGTAGGAAAACTGAATCTTACTTTGTGATTTTCCATCTAAGGAATGTACCCGACAACAATTAGACAATTATTAGATTTTTATGTAGTATTATGTAGTATAGTATTTACTAAAACCATGTTTTTTTTTAAAAAAAAAAAAAACTGTTATATGGATTTGAATCATTGTTTTGAATTCTTAGAATTTTGTGCATTTGCAATGTACATACAGTTACATACTAATATTAACATAGGTATATTTTCTGCATTATTTTAGTTTTTGATTTAAAATTTTAAATGAAAAATTTAAAATGGAGGTTTTTTTTTCACTAATTTTACTCTTATTAAGAATACAGTATTTTTAAATATTTATTTATAAATATTTTTTTACTGCTTCATTTATATAAAGATATAAACCAGTTCCACAAAAGCCAGTTTATTGACCAAGGGGGTCACGGAGGTAAAAAAAGCGTACTTTCGAGAATAACGGCATTATAGGACAATGTTATCAGCATTGTGCACCGATCACCTTTATTTATATTATTTTATACATAAAAAAAAAAGAGAAATGATGGAGAAAATACGATTCTTTCACTGAATTCAACACCCTAAAAATAAGTGCACATTATTTAGCAATTTCAGTGCAAAAAAAAAAGCTAAACAGTTATCAGGAATATTATTAAAAAAAAAAAAAAAAAAAACTTTGTAGGATGTAATGAAATGTTTTTGGAAATTTTTTTTCTCGAAAGTAATTAATGATCACCCGTTTTCTTTAACTAAAAATTTAATTTATAAAACAAATTAAAGCAGCAAAATATTGCTTAAATTTCGAATTTTCAGTTGAATTAAAATTGTATACTGTACGCATAAATGGTGTCCACGAGAGGAAAAATAATTTGTTTACTACCATGAAAACCTATTAAACTAATTTTGACGAAAAAAATGAACTCATAATATTAGCGACAAATTACTAAGTCTTAGTTAGTTTCAATTTCATGGCGTAGTTATTTGTGGGACCAGGAATAGGTGTCACTGCAGAAAATTTTTCACATACTATAGTTCAGCAACCCGCACCCCATTTTTTAAAAAAAATATTTAATAAAAAGCTAGCTGATTGATTCTAATTTCCACTTATTTGAAATTTCATTGAGGAATGTCATTAAACATTGTATACATAGTACTATTCATGACCTTATTCTGAAGTTATCTATCACTGAAAATTTTCATGGCTTGATATGTTTTCATTTTCTTTTCAGGAATTGAGTTCCGTCTTGGGATACGAAAGTGTCAACTTGACAACGCAGCAAATTTCTGCGTCTTTTGATCTTCTCTTATCCAGAATGTTATACCAATCCAATAGGGAGCGCTCAAATTACAATTTGAATATCATCAATAAAATATTAGTTCAAGAGAACCTAGGCCTTCTTCCTTCCTACAAGAGACTAGTAACCAACTTATATCGAGCCTCCATCGAAGAAGTTAACTTTCAAAGATATTTCCACAAAATCATCCATGACGTTAATGAATGGGCCAGAGAGAGCACAAACGGGACAATCGGTAGCATTGTGAAGGAAATTGAACCCAATACAATAATGACTTTTTTAAATGCTGTGTACTTCAAGAGCGCATGGAAATACCCTTTCCCAAAACATAGGACAAGGCCAAAAATATTTTATAATAATGGATTAGAATTTAATGCTAAGTAAGATTTTTTCTCTTTTTCTTCCCTTTTTACGTTATTATTTTTTCTTCTACACCGAAGAGCTATTACAATATGACCACCCTGCTAATAACATGTAGGATCACCTTTAGCCCTAAAAACTGCTAGCACCCGCCTTGGCATTGATTCCACAAGGTGCTAATAGGTAGTCTGAGGTATCTGGTTCCNTTATACAGGGTGGTCCTAAAATATATGTCAATAATGTAAAGGTAGGTAGAGGGGACATAAATAAGCATATTTCGGATAGGAATGTGTGTGCGGTAATGGCACATTAAAGCACTAGCTTGTAAAGTAGTATGAATCAAAGGAAACTGAAAAGACAAGTGAAGACATAAAATAATTCGATTCCCTACCGGCTCAAGGCGGCATTACCGCACACACATTCCTATCCGAAATATGCTTATTTATGTCCCCTCTACCTACCTTTACATTATTGACATATATTTTAGGACCACCCTGTATACATAATGATGAATGAGAAATCGGCCCCAAAATATTTAGTCAAGCAGAATTATAGAAATTACTGCGTCAGGCAGAAATTTGCGTTATCTTTAATTTCGTGATTTTTCTGCATCGTTTATTAGTTTTAGATTTAAAAACTATTTCAATTTTTATGGATGACATTGTCAAAAATAAGTTGGATAGTTTTCAATCCTACCGTCTCAGAGAAAGGGTTAACAGACAATGCAACCAAGTTAACGTGTTATAAAGAAGAGCTATCTTCCATTCATTTTACTTCGTCAATTCAGATTTTTATATGTTCTGTTCGTTAAAAAATAATTTAAGGGACTAAGAAGACTTCGTGAAAGAAATCAAAGCCATTCTTAGGACTTCCTTAGACAAAATCGGGGAATTTCTGTAAAAATGAAATAAAAATGCGTTTTATATGTAGTTATAGAAAATAAAAATAATAATAAAAAAATACACGACTGATAAATAAATACATTTTTAAGAAAATGCGTTGTATTTCATTTCATTTCAAACCAGTTTCTTCTTGCAGTGAACTGATCGTATCTACGGTTCCCAGTAGAGAATCGAAATCGAAGTCAAGCAATACTGCCTGTGGTCAGTAAGCCGGTCAGTGAAAACTTTGATCAGCCTGCGTAAAGACCGAGGGTGCGCAGTATTGTTCAACCGCTATTGTAGAGGGGGAGTCATCCCCTCTGTAGAGGATCAAAATTGTGATGACATGCTTTCGGATCATCTTTAGGGATGTTTCCCAGAGCGTCGCCAATAGACCATTGTGTAGCTCTAGTGCCACACAAATAAAGCATCTACCTACTGTACCAGTTTTAAACTTTTGCAACCACTTAGCATTCAATTTTATTGATATAACTATTTCGCTTAAGAATTAACTTCTAAACATAAAAGGTTAATTTTTCTCACTCGAAACTACATTCTCTACTTTATGATTAATAATTTGTTTTTCTTTTTTTACAGGAATGTTCCTTTCATGCATATTGAATCAAAATTTAACTATGCAAGTCTCTCAGATGTTCAAGTGCTTGAGCTACCCTACTCAGGGGATAAATTTAGCATGTTCGTTATACTGCCAAGTCGGCTGAATGGATTATCTAGCATTGCTAATTTATTTATGAACCGGGACATTACTTCGATTCGAAAACAACTTTATACAACCAATGTAAAAGTATCCTTGCCAAAATTCAAAATTAATTATTCTAAAGATTTGTCACCAGAATTGCAAGCAATGGGTATGCGTGCGATATTTAAAAAAGGATATGCTGATTTTTCAGCCATGATAGCCAGCAAAAATGCATGCGTCAGCCGAATCAAGCACAAAGCAGCTATTGACGTCAATGAAAAAGGAAGTGTAGCAGCTGCTTTCACAGGGATGACTATGATAGCAGTAAGAATGCCCATCTCCCTACCCCCAACGCCACAATTCGTTGCAGATCATCCTTTTATGTTTTTAATAATAGATCAGAAAAGTGATATGGTTTTATTTGCTGGTCAAGTTAATAAAATGTAACAATTATAAATATTTGATTAAAAAGAAATATTAATACACTGTATTTCAGGTTTAAATTCTTTAGGGCCGTGATCACGCGATTCTCTCTTCACGGTCCACGGTATCATACATGAGACGAGTCTTTCTGACTCCAGCTGCCCACGATCACACACACGCAAGTGATTTCAATTCGCAACTCTCTTATTAAAACTCGTAATAGTACATATTCTCGTATTAGTACGCTGTTGTCCAGAGTATTGCTTCTGATCTTCGAATGAAGAATTTTAAATGCAACAAGGCTAATTAGCGGCCCGTTGCGCTATTTACAAAAACTTATACCCACATACTCGTCCACCTGGTTGAACTCAACTCTTCGCGGTTTAATAGCACAAAAGCCGGAATCGGCTATTTTGGGCCAAACACTTGGTGGTAATTGGAGGAAAGGAGTAATTCAGTATTACAGTATATTGAGCTAATTACTAAATGCTGATAAAAACTTTTTATTTTATTTCATCTCTATAATTTGATAAGGAGCATATGATTCAAGTTTTTAGGACTTCTAATTTGGTCTGAAAGTTCAAGACACATTCAAAACATTGAACAATGCGTTATTTCAAACACATAATCCAATAACACAAACCATGTTAAAAACGTGTTATTTGGCATCACTTTCAAAGTATTACTTCAGTATTACTTCAATTAGGCAAAAACACCGATAATTACAAATATCGAAATGCAACTTCTTTAGCTTTTCCATCGCATAAAGAGCACATGTTAGCTTTCTAATTTCAAGGGAAGCAGAACTAGTGATGAGTGAGTAGATGAGAGCTTTGCCTTACATATAAATGTAGATAATAAAAAATATTAAAACTTAGAGAAAAAAAAAACATTCCTAAGAAACATTTTTCCTAGGTACGAGCACTGGAAGATTTAAAATGAGTATGAGAGTAAAAAGCTTCTAAATTCTCCCTTCTCTTTATAATTTAGAGGGTCAATCGTATTAAGAAATGTATAAGGAAAAATTAAATGTGTATACCATTAAAATTTGTTAGGTAGAAAAAAAAATTTTTTTCCAAAATTTTTACAGAATCTCTAAGTAATAAGTATTTTCTGGTAAACAAAATTAAAACTATGAAAATGTTACAAATGAAAATACACACTCATGCACTAAGCTAAGACGAAAGATGACCTTGAGCAGAAAGAGAATATTTTGAGATGTTCAGGAGAAATTCAAATAATCCTTTGCTCAGTGAAACTTTCAACAAAAAATTCATCTCTTTGCCACCCAATTGAAAAGATTTTGATAAAATTCTGTTATTTCCCACATCCATAAGTGATTTTTCTCCATGATTGCTTAGAAACAGACTTGAGAGAAAAAAATCCCTGAAATTAGCTGAGTGCTACGTTGTGAATGAATAAAGAAATTGTATAGTGTACATAACAGGAAAAACTTGGAAGAGAGAAAAAAACAGGAATATGTAAAAATACATCATTAAGTCATAAAAAGCGCATTTTTAGATATTTACATATATTTAATGCGAAGGAGAATAAAAATATTTAACATCGTTGAGAAGAGAAGGCTAACGAATTTTCCGAATAGCTAGTGAGAAATTCTAAAGGAAAAACAAAACCAGTTTGATTGCCCAATGAGATTTAGTATTTACAATAGCTGCTTTTGTACTCATCGGGTAATCCGGCTTTTGGGTTCACCCGACTTTTTTAGAGAACATTCTTTTCAATACGCGCAAAAATATTTTTATTTACGGTAATTATAATAAATAATAGGCTGATTTTTTACAAGGCTGATTTTCCTTATAATAAACAAATCATTCAAATTTACAAGTTTTTTTTCAACATAAAAATAAGGATTTACAAAGAGATAATTAAGAAAAATAAATCAAAGAATAAGAGAAAAATTAAGAAAAATAAATCAAAATAATATTTTTAAAAACCATGTTTTTGTAGTGGAGAATAATAATTAAAAAACAAAAATTTGAAAACGAAAAACGTGGGGCGCATGAAATACATAACAGTAACAGTATGTGTGCTCATGAGAATCCGTGCATGCATATCTGTAATTGTATCTGAGTGTGGATGTGCATGTGTATGAGTAAGAAAATGTGTATATGAACTGTTATGTATTTCATGCGCCCCACGTTTTTCGTTTTTCAAATTTTTGTTTTTCAATTATTATTCTCCACTACAAAAACGTGGTTTTTAAAAATATTATGTTTTTTTAAATATTTTTTTTGTACTCACTTCCAAAATCTCAATTTTTTCACTCACTGTTCACAAAACTTTTCAACTGACATGTGACACTAATTTGAAATAATCGAATCGACAACAAAAGACAATCACGAAAATATTAATTTTTCCTTAATTTTTATTTTATTTTACTGTGTATGTCTTTTTTCTCTTCATTTTCATGCATTGTCATCCGATTCTGAACTATGTGCCAAATTTGAAGTATGTAGCTAGTCGGGAAGTTAGTTTAAAATCGATTATAAAATTCCACCCGAATAGACATACACGACGGCAAGTTGATATAAACTTGGTACTAAAATGAAAACAATCAGTAAGTCTTTCACTCAATTCTCAACTTTAGCTTATAATATTACGCGAAATATTATTTTGATTTTTTTNAAAAAGGAAGTGTAGCAGCTGCTTTCACAGGGATGACTATGATAGCAGTAAGAATGCCCATCTCCTTACCCCCAACGCCACAATTCATTGCAGATCATCCTTTTATGTTTTTAATAATAGATCAGAAAAGTGATATGGTTTTATTTGCTGGTCAAGTTAATAAAATGTAACAATTATAAGTATTTAAATAAAAAGAAATATTAATACACTGTATTTGAGACTTAAAATCTTTATGACTGTGATCACGGCACACGGTATCATACATGAGACGAGCCTTTCTGACTCCAGCGGCCCACTATCCCACCCTCGCAGGTGATTTCAATTCGCAACTTTGCTATTAAAATTCGTATTACTACGTATTCTCGTATTAGTATGCTGTTGTCCCCAGTGTTGCTCCTGATCTTTCAGTGAAGTATTTTAAATGCAACAAGGCAAATCAGCGGCCAGTTGCGCCATATACAAAAACTTATACCCACATACAATTCCACCTGCATGAACTCAACTCTTCGCTGTTTAATAGCACAAAAGCCGGAATCGGCTATTTTGGGCCAAACACTTGGTGGTAATTGGAGGAAAAGAGTTATTCAGTATTACAATATATTGAGCTAATTACTAAATGCCGATAAAAAACTTTTTATTTCATCCCTATTATTTGATTAGGAGCATATGATTCAAGTTTTTAGGACATCTAATTTGGTCTGAAAGTTCAAAACACATTCAAAACATTGAACTATGCGTTATTTCAAGCACATAATCCAATAGCACAAACCATGTTAAAAACGTGTTATTTGGCATCACTTTGAAAGTATTACTTCAATTAGGCTAAAAACACCGATAATTACAAATATCGAAATGCAACTTCTTTAGCTTTTCTATCGTACAAAGATCACATGTTAGCTTTCAAATTTTATGGGAAGCAGAACTAGTGATGAGTGAGCAAATGAGAGCTTTGCATTTTATATAAATGTAGATAATAAAAAATATTAAAACTTTAGAGGAAAAAAAAAGACATTCCTAAGAGAACAATTTTCTTAGGTAAGAGCACTGGAAGATTTAAAATGAGTTTGAGAGTAAAAAACTCCTCAATTCTCCCTTCTCTCTATAATTTAGTAGTCAATCTTATTAAGAAATTTATAAGTAAAAATATAATTTGAATACCGTTGAAATTTAAGTTGTTTGGGAGAAATAAATTTTCTTTTTTCTGAAATTTTTGCAGAATCTTTAAATAATAAGTATTTTCTGATAAACAAAATTAAAATTATGAAAATGTTACAAATGAAAATACACACTCATGCACTAAGATAAGACGAAAGATGACCTTGAGCAGAGAGAGAATAATCTGAGATGTTCAGGAGAAATTCGAACAATCCTTTGCTTAGTGAAACTTTCAGCAAAGAATTTATCTCCTTGCCACCCAATTGAAAAGATTTTGATAAAATTATGCTATTTCCCCCATCGATAATTGATTTTTCTCCACGATTACTTAGAAACGGACTTACGCGTGGGAAAAAAAAATCCCTAAAATTAGCTGAGTGTTACGTTGGGAATGAACAACGAAATTATATAGTGTACATAACAGGAAAAACTTGGTAGAGGGGAAAAAACAGGAATATGTAAAAATGCATCGTTAAGTGATAAAAAACGATAGCATTAGATATTTACATATATTAAATGTGAAGGAGAATAAAAATATTCAACATCGTTGAACAGAGAGGGCTATCGAATTTTCCGAATAGCTAGTGAGAAGTTCTGAAGGAGAAACAAAACCAGTTTTATTGCCCAATGGGATTTAGTATTTACAATAGTTGCTTTTATACTCCTCTGTTTCATCTGGTAATCTGGCTTTTGGGTTCACCCGGCTTTTTTAGAACATTCTTTTTAAAACGCGCAAAAATATCTTTATTTACGGAGATTTTCATTATAATAAACAAATCATTCAAATTTACTAGTTTTTTTAAACATAAAAATAAGGATTTACAAGGAGATAGTAATAAAAATTAAGAAAAATGAAAACAATCAGCAAGTCTTTCACTCAATTCTCAACTTTAGCTTATAATATTACGCGAAATATTATTTTAAATTTTTTTTCCTGTTAACCTAACAATTGTTCATTTACATTTAAAATAAAACAAATCGGTTGAAAAAAAATTAGTTTTATTTCTTAATTTTCTATTGCATACTAGTCTGAAAACAAACTTAGGAAATGTTGAAATTCCTGGACGGGATAGTAATTTTATTTTCTATTGTTTCTTAATTGCATTTTAATTATCTTCTATTGTTTTTTAATTTCTTGATTGTTGTGAAATCTCTTAAAAGTTAAGAAAAAGAATAGTAAATCCTTTCTTAGCGGAAATTTTCCTAGGTTGGAGGTTCGAATATATTCTGATATATGTTTGTACGTAGAACTAAAGGGTATGTAATAAATTTACTTTGTTAGTCTTTTGAGATATCAAATTAAGAGATAAATATCCGAATTGTTAATTGAAGAAGAGGAATTACTTATCTCAGTTATATGAGTCTGAATTAAAATAGTTTTAATATCAACTTTACATAATATCAACTTTACTTATTTGAAATATTACCTCAGATGCGAAAAATTCAGAACATAATCATTATCGCACATCTGATGGAATGAGACTTGCAAAATTTTCGATAGCATTTTCTTATAGAAGTGTTTTTCATTCGATAGCATTTTCTTGTAGAAGTGTTTTTCATTAACTCCTACAATTTTTATCTTAATTAACATTTTAAATGCATTTTTTTTTTAAAAAAAAGTAGCAGACTTTGTCTACTCTAATAATTCTAATGGTTTTGGTAAAATTAAATGACAAATTTAGAAATTGAAGTAATTTTACATTCTATATGTGTATCCATTTTGTTCACATTACTTTTTTAACTTTATCACAGCGAAGTGGACTGACTTCTATTGTTTATAGTTCCTGAAATTTTTTTTTCAAGAAGTATTATTATAGCCGAAAAAGTATTTCAGAAATTTAGTGATTTGTTTTTGTGCGGGGTTCATAATGGATTCAATTTCGCAATTCGTATTAAAGAATGTTTTTGCTTGGGTTTTGTTTTGTTTAAACTTTTTGTTTACTTCCTTATTCTTTGTATAACTGCTACTAACACATAATATTAAGATTAATTCTAAAAAAGGCACTGAGAAAATATGAATAAGAAATTGAAGTTGAGCACGCCACGTCACTAGGCGATGGATGTTTAGCAGCTGTTTACAAAATGGGCAATTATTTTAAGGGAACAAATTCATGTATCAAAATTATGTTTTAAGTAATCACACAGAAGACGCTTTGTTTTAATGGCAGGCATACTGAAAGCGACAGAAACTGATGCGTGATATTATAGTATTTATAGGCATACTTTATGTAAATTATACGCTAAGTAATAAAATGACACTAATATATGTGCTAATTAAAATACATGAGAACTAATACTCTAGCTCAATGATGCTTTTAAATTACGGTATTATTAAGTTAACACATTTCATTTATCACTCATACAGGGTAGCCACTAAATGACTGACCCATTTTGAACGTAAATAATAATAATATTAATAATAATAAAAAAAACATGGTTCGAGATGAAAATGCTCATTTTTCTGCTTTGTTAAGAGAAAAGAAATAAATTGAAAAATACATAGTGATGGAAATAGTTCAAAATTTTAATATTAGGTGGCGCTGGCGGCAACCTGCTGTAAGAATACAGACAGTCTACTTGTATTCAACCAATCGTTGCTTTCTTCCCTTTTTACCGGATTTGAATACTTGTGATTTCGTTCTGTGGGTACACTTGAAAGACGAGGTGTACCAATAAACTCCCCCAAACTTTTACGAACATAAAACTTTACGTTTATAATGCACGCTAGTCCATTTCGAGTAAGACATTGTCCCACGTATGTGCAGATTTTGTTGAAACTATAGCATATTATTGCTTCAAAGAAATTTTTTTTACTAACCAGAGCCTGTTTAGTTTTTTAGCCACCAGATCCTCCCAGTGGTGAAATTTGGAAGCTATTTTTAATACTATGCATTTTTTAAAATTTATTTCTAATAACAATGCAGTAAGCAGTGCATTTTTTTAAACCTCAAACCATGTTTTTCTTATTTATGTTCAAAAATAGTTAATCATTTAGTAGACATCCTGCATTTAATACACTGTGCTAAATATGCAAACAATTTGTTTTGTACAATTTTTTATATGAGTAGTCTTAAAACCATGTATTTATTTGTAAGTTTACAAAAAATGGTGAAGATTCGTTGATACTTTCGCAGGAAACACAGGTATTATTAATTCTCATAAAAAAACTTTGTTTTAAATCATAAACGCTAATTGTTGTCATCAGCATGACATGTTGATGCTAAGAACCGATGCACTAGTTCCAACTGCAGGCAACAGCTCTGGACCAGACGAGACAAAGGGTAACAGAGTACCTGTTCGCTATAGTGGGAATCTCACTCTTTCTTCTGTTCTGTTAGCCCTTGGGTGACTGTGACTAATGGCAATGATGATGAAAAAAACGCCCCAACTTGTGCTTGTCTTGTGGTGATGACAACATGATTGGAGTATCTCCCTTTTCTATAGCTTTCTGGATCCGGGAAATAGGGATTGGAGAAGTTTAACAAACTCCTCGTTCAGAAGTAATTCCTGCATTTCTTTAAATATATGTAGTAGTCTGGTGGTTGAGTTGACAGTATTCATGTGTTATGGGTTCTTTTGTTGTCATTTTATTTTTGGGCGTTCACTGTAACCATGCTGGGTGCATGCTTGGCAGTTAATGCAAGTTGGTGGTATATCTAGACATTTCATACATTCGTACCAGTGATTTCTTCTCGCGTACTTTGTGAGCGTAAGCTCTGCTGCACAAGGATCTTTGTGTACGCCCAAATTTCTGGCAACGATAGCACTGTATCTGGTATCGGCCTCCTTTGAAGCGTTAAATCTTAACTGGAATATCAATAATCTGAGAAATATTGTAGATTCGTAGATGGGAGTTGTTGCTTGATAGGATAAACAGGAAGAAGGGGAGGAGCCTAAACTCCTGGCCGGATCTCTTCCTTAGCTGGATGATTTTCAGCGGTGTGAAACCGTTGTTGGTGAGAATTTTCTCCCAAATCCGGGATTCTGAAGTCTATCCTATTAACGGATGAGGATTTTCAAGATCCTGCAGGTGGGTTGTTGGATACTATCTGGAGTGTAGTTGGTATCCGGAGTCTCCTCCGTCGCTTCGGCTTCAGGTGCGTCTGCTTACTCCATCGGTTCTAGGGTTGTGGTTTCCGTCTGGTGTGCGGGAACTGTCTTTTTCTCTAGGCGGGTGGTCTTGGCCATCTGTCTCTGAATCATTTTGCGGCGCCGTGTTGACACGATCCTTTTTCCAATTTTTCTTTTTCTGTTGATCGGAGATCAGTGCAGTCACTGACTTCCTCTGGATTATCGGTGTAGGCGACCTTTTAGTCTCAACAGGCATGGTTGTTTCTAAGACAGTGACCTCACTCTTTCCTTCCTTCTATAAAGGTTTTGAGAAAAAACTCATTGCCACTGGATGTTGAATTATTCTCTCTAATGAGTTTTTCGTAGAATTCAATCTCGTCATCAAATAACCTCTTTGGAATCATACATTTTCTTTATAACTGTCGTTGAACAGCCGACCCAATTTTTGGGTTTACGACTGCTAATGTTCAACTCTATAGTCTTGTAATTTTGAATCAATCCAGAAGACAAGGAAACTTTTGGATCAGTACGCCCAGAGGTAAGATTTGTCATGGGAGCATGGAGGACTTTGTGACTCGGTAGAAGTAACATGCATCAGTCACCATACACTACACGGGGAGTCTTTGGCCAGTGGAGATCGAACCTCTTGGACATGGGCCCAGTGCCCTACCAATTAGGCTATATCGGCCCCTATCATACATTTTAGTACAATTCCTGGTTTACTCTAAGCAGGTTTCATCAGTCGTCGAGCCTTTCAGTTCACCGCATACCTCCCCGTCATATCGCTGATATGAAGACGTTCAGAGCGTGGTTATAATACAACCTGACTCTGAGAGATCCAAAACTAGAGTGGTCGGTGATGGCAACAGCAAGGACATTTTCCCCACTATATAGTTAAGTCTAAACTGACGGCACTTCACTTATCTGCCCACTGGCAATATCTATCAATGATCAATCAGTTATAGATTGATCATTGATAGGTACAGGTGCCCTGGGAATAAGTTTCCATTGGGATGGGATATGAATCATCCGATAGAAATGGTGGAAACGATGATTGATTTTTCCCAATCAGTGATATAGTTAAGCCTCTATCTTGGACATCTCTATTATTTCTTATGTTTAGTTGAGTTTCTAACATTCATTTCAAGAGTTATTAGCTTAATTGTGAGAAACTGTCTTAGCGACTTAAAGTAACGTTTCAAAAAAGAATATTTTTATGATGATCTAGATAAATCAATTAAAAGTGAAGCAAATGTAAAAATTTTAACAAGACAAAATTTAAGAATCCGGAAAATCTAACAGCAGCATTTAGTGTATTAATACATATTCTAAAACTTACATCGTCGGTAAGTGGGAACGGCGAGGGTTTCTCAGTCTGCAGCAATTTTCCAGTTTTTCCTGTTTTGCTATCACTAAATGTAAGTATTGTCCACTGTTTACTTCAATTTTAGAAGTAGTTAACGAAATCTTCAAATTCCTTACAGGATTGAAAATGTTCGGAAGGACGCTAAGTCCTACTTAATTTGAAAATTAAAACGAAATACTACGAAGATATCTAGAAAATTCTTTAAGAAACTCCGTAAGAAAAATACATTTACCAAAAAGAAAAAAAACGCTTAAAAAATAAAAAAACGCTATTTATATACTGAAACTATTATCTATTTAATTATTTTTTTACTTGAAAAAAATTTCGGGTGCAATTCAAAACTTTTAAAAAAAGGCATAAAAATCTTAAACCATAAGAAATACTAAAAATATTCTTGCAATTGTATCCGTGCAGTAAATAGTGACTGATGCACGTTAAATCTGCCGGGTCACAACGTCCTCTATGTTCTCATAACAAATCAATACCTCTGGGGGAACTGATCCAGTAGTTTTCCTGTCTTCGGGATTGGGTTCAAAATTACAAGGCTACGGAGTTGAGCATTAGTAGTCGTAAACCCGAAAATCGGGTTGGCTGCTCAACGGCGGTCATAAAAAATTCCCCCCCCCCCAAGAATTCTAATTGAAGTGGCAAGATACGTTTTTAAAACATACGAGATTGTGATATGATCTCAATTAAAAACTATAGAAATTTTTTGACTGAAAATTGTAGAATTTGAAATCAGTATTATTATCTAAGCTACATGTTTTTTTTTAACTTCAATCCATTTTTAATAATAATGCTAACAAATAATTAATTTCGGCAAGCCATCGTATTTTTGTACTTTTGAGTAGAAAATGGCACTGCGGTAAAATATGGGCTCTCTATTAAAATATATTGAGTAACAGAAATAAACAAAAGCAGGAATAATGGTAATAAAACCGGATGGTATATGTATTATTTAGTGAATAAATTTTATTTGAAACATATGTTAATGAAAATTTACGAAGAAGAATGCAGGTTCCAATGATGAAACATGCAGTTTTACGATGTTCACTTATGAGAAGGAAAAAAAAATCTTGCAATTATTTTACTTTTCAAGCAGCTTCTGCAATTTACTTTCCAATTATGCAAAATTCAAACTGATCTAACTGATCTAACTTAATAGCAAGATAAACTGATCTAACTTTATAGCAAGTTTGCTTGCTTCGCAAACCGACCGGGGTTGGACGATTGTTAGCTAGTATAATTTCTTTCAATCACATAAGAGAACTTTTTTACTTCAAAAAGGCTCCATTGCGGCTTGTTTTGATTGTGGCAAATTTATTTAAACAATAATTTATAATATAAAATAAAATTTAATTATACTTTTTTTAGATTATCTTCGAAAATGCTTGGTTTGATCAATAAATTCACCGGCTATTTCCTGGTAGTAATTTCAATATATTCAGTCTTCATCATGGGGAAAGAATGTCCTACTTTTCTTAAATCCTCCCTGAAGAAAATAGTGCTTGCTAATAACGAATTTGCTTTGAAACTTTATAAAAGATTGAGTGAAGGAAGTGATGAAAGCATATGCTTTTGTCCCCTTAGTTTGGGATTGGCATTAGGAACAGTCTATCATGGAGCCAGAGGAAGTACGTCTGAGGTAAGTGTATTGAAATCGGTGAAATATTTTGAATATTCAATTTGCTTTTTTTCCATTTAGGGCAAAGTTTATTAACGAGACACTTTTGTACAGTTAACATTAGAAAATATCAATTATTATAATGATCATTATTGTATCTTGTGTACAGTGCGCAAAATTAAAAAAAAAATCAAATGATTTTATCTAATGATTGGTTCTTCACATTTTAGGACTCAATTTTAATAGTTTGAGAGGGTGACTTCAAGTCGGCTAATTAACTAGTGTAGACGATATTTAGTTACGAAAGCAGACGCAAAAAACGTACCATCATTTTGAAGAGTGCCTTTTTAAATGGCAAACTACGAGATTTGATCGAAATCGGTCGAATAGTTCTAGAGAATTTTAAAAATATGATTTTTTTTCAAAGTTTGAGGATGCATCCTCAAACCATTAATATTGACCATTGAGATCGATCATTAGATCAAAAGTTATTTAGAGTGGTCCTTTTATTGTGTGGCTCATTGCATATGTAATCTCTGTAAGCTTCAAGAGATCAGTCGCATTTTCAAAATTCAAAAGCATCGCAGTGTTATGTCAAAAAATAAAAAAAGCTTACGAATCTAAACTATGGGTATTACCAAAATACGTAAGTTCTAATTGTTTTAAATTTATAGACAATTTTATGGAGAAAAAATTTATAGAAACAAAATCTTAACTCATATTTGACAAAAAAATAATACTCCTCAATGATGAACTTGAAAACAATGATTTAGTTTTTGTTCAAACCCCATCTATGCCGCATTAGTGGAAGGAAAAAGATATGGAAGAATAGATGAAGACATGGAAAAAAAGCATATATTTCTTAAAAGAAAAAAAAATTGTTAATAAAATATTTAAAATTTAAAACAAAAATAAAAAGCTGAAAAACAAAAATAAAAAGCTGAAAAACAAAAATAAAAAGCTGAAAAACAAAATAAGGAAAAGATATATGATCTCTTCATCAGCTCTTACGATACCCGCAAAAAAGAGTGCTTTCTAATATTATATTGATATAGTCAAAGAAAAATGTATCAATACAATAGTGTGATGAGCACCCCCAAAAAAATTTAAACGAAAATAAAACATAATGAAAAAAAATTGCAAAATAAAACATGTTAAAAAAAATTCAAGAAAATGCAGAATAAAACACAGAATGTAATATATAAAGCGAGTAGAGAATTTAAATGTACTAACATTTACCGGAATCTTTAAAAATGATTTAAAATAGTTTCGTAATATGTTTGCCAGATTATAAAATATGAAAATAGAAGCGTAAATAGAGGATAGTGAGTTCATTTTATGGTGAGTTCTTACTGAAGAAGAGCTGATTTGTTAGTTACTTTGGATTGACCCGAAACTGGATGCGTTAAAAAATCATTTTTTCAGATTTTAAAGTACAATCGTTTTGTCAGAAAAACACTTTTTGTCAGAAAAGCAAACACTTGTCCAGAGAAATAGAAAAACATTTTAATTCGTAACTACTTTAAATAACAATTATTTTTTATTTTTAACAAAGAAGACTTTTTTTAGACGTTTTGAGGTACAATCTGTTTGTCATAAAATAAAGAAAAATTTATTATTTTAGATATGATTATTTTTATTTTGTGAAAGACGCAATCAAAATTTGAGGTGCAATTAACTTATTTGAAAACAAAATTTTATAAATTCTAAAATTACCCTAATTTTAAAGTCCAAAACAAATTTATTTTTGAAGAAATTTCTCTTAGTATATGGTTAGTGATCTCTGGAATTAAATACTATGAATATAACATCCATTAAAAAGGCTTTCCTTTGCATTTTAGGGACTGCGGTCTACGCTTGGTTATGATACAGCTACAATAGAAGATTCTCTGGTCCTACCCTCTTTAAAAAAACTCTTAAAATCAGTGCGGCCAACAGAAGATGGATATACATTGCATGTCGCAAATAAAATATTAACAAAAGAAAAATTCAATTTAAAAGATACTTACAAATACATCGTCGAAACCCATCTTCAAACTTCCATCATGCAAGTCGACTTTCACGACAAAGCAAAGATTGTAACGGATGTCAATAACTGGGTTGCTGAAAGCACAGATGGAAAAATCGAACAGCTGATTGATATGAATAACATCAATCCTCAATTAGTCATGCTTCTGTTAAATGCGGTATATTTTCAAGCTAACTGGAACGCTCCGTTTGATCCTAAGGACACAGCAGAAGATAAGTTCTTTAACGACGGCTTAGAAAGCGACACTGTGTAAGTCAGCTTGGCAATTTGCTTAATAAGTTAAAAAAATAAATAAATACAATAGTTATGATTCAATCACGAAATTTGCGGTTGGAGTAAGAATTTCTTTTCGTCATATTACCATTCAGGCATAAAAAGGGAACCAATTAAGAAGTAATACTAGAAAGTAATGTAAAGTTACTAATCTGATATTACTAGCCTCTGTGATCGAGCGATATTGTCGTTCAGCCTAACGTTGTAGAGTGCGGAGGTAGCAGTCTCGAATCTCACCGTATGTAATTTTGCTTATTTACTGGTCTGCATACATGAAGGCTTGTGTGCGCAGTTACACAAGAACGGCTAAGTCTTTTAGCTTATGTGTTATCAAGTAGAAAGACAGATAGTACTATACAGAGATGGATAGCACGAAGAACATACGACAGGATTTGAACTTGCTACTTCCGAGCTAGAGAGCGTTTGGCTAGTGATATTGCTCTGGCAGGGAGGCCCGTGTAATTTTGTACGGCATGGTACGGTACGGTACTGTTACGTAGCTCAAGAGTTTCACAATGGGGTATTGGCTGCGGTCTGGGAAACATCCCTGAGGAAGATCCGGGGACAACATGCATACTTCACCTCCCATTTTACAGGGAGGACACATTGACGCATCATCCAGTCATCCACAGATCGTAATTTTGACCTGAGCAAGAGCATGATCAATCTCCGATCCAGTACTTCCCGAGAGATAGTGATTTGTAATAGGAACTTAGAGGCTTTTGCTTTATTGAAATTACATACTTTTTTAGGCTTATTTGCTCAATTTAGGCTTATAAATCTCTATCAAGTAGAAAGAAAGATAAAATAATTTAGAGAAGGGTATCACATAAAACATATCGAGGGTTACGGTGGGATTCGAGCCACCGCTGGTTCAGGAAGGCTTCTGTAATTTTGTATATTATACTTATTTTTTGTTATACTTGTATATACTAGCTTGAGTGCCCTTTACAAATATGGCTTATAAACCCTCGAAAATTTGAAGAACAATGACAAGTAAAATGACATCACAAAAATACATCCAGAGTTGCAACAAGATTCAAACCTGTTACCGTCACGCTACAGAGGGTATGGTAGATCTGCGATTCGGTTAGTCCCCAACTTTGTACTGTCTTTCTCTATTTTGTGCTATCTGTTCTATATTTGCCTTAAATTTATAAGTCGTTTTTTGTATCAACAATTTGCCGACTGAACTTATTGCGCCCAAGTAAAGGGTAGCCACAGCGCATTTTTTAACTGCTATAAATAGCTACTAACAAAGGTCTCGGGAGATCTCGTCGATCAGTCAGAAAAGTGAGCAAGCAGAGCAGTCAAACAGTAAATAAATGCTGAAGGGCACCTGAAGGGCAAATTTGCTTGCCACTCTTTCAGAGGCACCATATTAGGTGGGCCAACGTTTGCTCCCACAGTAAGAACAGATTGTACAGAGAAGGAAAGAACATTCATGCCTCGCCCGGGATTCGAACCCAGAACCTTTCTGATGCAAGGGCAGTTCCCTAACCCCTACACAGGCCGGTCGGCTTAATGGCGAACTTAAGCTTCTGTAAATGGAAAGCAGCGTTGAGGTCAACCACAAACAATTGCAAAATCGTTATCAATTACGAGCAATTACTGACGAAATCAAAACATTTCAACATTAGAGTTTTCAGAGGCCAAAATAATTAACATATGGTGTAAAGGTGAGCAATCATGGTGTAACATGTTTGCATTTTCGGTGTGAAGAGATTTCATAAACCCTAGAAATCCTCTATGAAAATCCGATTTGGTGTTAACTTGTTAACTTGAAAAAACAAGCGTGCCTTCAACGTTGTTCAACATAAATTTCGGAGAGATGAAATCAATATCGAATTCAAACTAAAACTTCGCTAATACACCAAAAATACAGTGATTTAGTAAGGTTACAAAAAAGAGTAACAATAGGGAGATTTCACAAATTTACGTTAGCTTCCATACGCTCTCGTACGTAAGATTTCAAGTGATTGCGCATGCGCCCTTCAAACAATATCAAACTTACGTAAGTGATAAATAAGAGATTTCGCAGAAATATGTAAGTTGAAAATGCTAACGTAGTGGAATATCAGTTTAACCTTGACCACAAAATCGAAACAAGCATTTACAATGGCCGTAGACTATTTCCTTAAAGCTGTGGCATACTATTCAAGATGCTTTGCTCTGCGTAAAACTGTGATTATGAGAAGAAAATTTGGTAGATTATAGATTTTGAAGAATTTAGAGATGGAACTAGTGCACTATAGAGAACTATAGGCACTATAGAGTGCACTATAGGAACTAGTAGAGTTGGAACTAGTAGTTTTACGGAACTAGTGCAATTGGACAACTATAATATTAAACAAAAACTAATAAAATAATTTTGTTTTTTATTGAATGAACCAATAGTCGTACGATCACACGATTCATTTCTACATTTCATCAATACATTTCTTCAAATTCACATTCCATGTCCTTGTTTTTAGTTCGAAGGTAGGCTTAAATAGAAAACAACAATTAACAGCTATAAACGGTATGCTTGTAGTTTTGTCTTTTTAGCGTAAATCATGCCAACATAACGCAAAGATACGTAGCATCTAAAATGAACGCGAACATGCGCAGTTGATTCAATCTTATGTACGGAAACTAACGTGAAAGTGCGAAAAATCCATAATGAATGAATAAACTTAGTTAATTTAGTCAATATCTCTAAAATAGTTCTGAGAAATTTTTTTTACTTAGCTCCTTATTTATGATATCAAAGTATTTACTGTTTAATAATATTTTATGTTTGTATTTTAGAAACGTCGAATTCATGCATCGCACGAACTATTTCCTGTATACATCCACTGACGATGCACAATTTCTGAAAATACCATTTGACGGAAATGCAATTAGCATGCTTTTCATACTACCGCTCAACGGCAATGGTTTGCAATCTTTGCAAAAAAAACTTAATGTGCAAGCAGTCATGAAGATTCAAAAGAAACTTGGAGGTCTACAAGTAAATGTGTCATTGCCAAAGTTCAAAGTCGACTTTTCCCAAGAAATATCAGAAAGTATTAAAAGTCTTGGTGCAGCGGAAGCTTTTGATGTTAGCAAAGCAGATTTTTCTGGCATGGCAAATGTCGATAGTAACATCTATCTCAGCGAAGTTATACACAAGTCAACTATAAGTGTCGATGAGTTTGGTTGTCAGGCTGCTGCTGCAACTAGTATTTCTGTGCATCCAGGAGCTGCAGCACCCGGTGAACCGACTGTTTTTAAAGCTAATCATCCGTTTATGTTCCAAATTGTCGACGATGATACACATATCATATTGTTTGCAGGTCATGTAAATAGATTTTAAAATTTAAATAAAACAAAATATCTAACTTTATGGCACCTACTAAAGTGTGAATGAAGTAATAAAGTTATGAGAACCGCTGTATTTTTTCTTTGACAACTTACCATAGTGTATCTTTAATTTAAAAAAAAAGAGATAAAGCGAGGAAAATATTAAAACAAACTTAAAAGAAACAGCCGTGCAATTGAAAAATCAACATAAGAGACAGAAAATTAATGATAAAGATTTTTATATATTTGGCATCTTTGTATGCTAAGCTAAATACTGCAATTTTTTTTTTCATAAATAAATTTTGTTTCATTAATTTTTTTGAAATTCTATTTCAGCATTCATAGATAGCATTAGCAATATAAGGAAAATAGTTGTCAAGCCACGTTTATTGCAATCAATCGTAAAGCACTTGACGTTGATTTTGAATTGTACGGCACATGGCGGTATAGTGTTCCTTCTGTTCATTTTTTTTGAAATAATAGTTTAGATAGGTAACATATATTTTTTCAATCACATTAACCAACATGTATTATCGACAAATAAATCAATTAATAAGTGCTTAAGGCATTTTCAACAAAAAATTAAAATATAAATTATAATATTTTTTTTAACTTAAGGCGTGTGAGTGGCTTTAGCAGTCTTAATATGTTTTTTTAGATTACCATAATTAAGCAACAGAAATGAAGTCTTTAAAAATATCAATAACTTTTAACATAAATCATTAACTCTCTGAATCAGAAGTTACGAAAATGTTTTTTTAACTACTTTGATCTAGTTTGTATTCCAATTTTAAATACTTTTTCCAGAACACTACCGAACATGAAACAGTAGATTCACTTTCCACAGCGTTTAAGAATAAAGAAGGGCAAGGTCACAATACTAAAAGGTGCAGATGGTTGTCCCTTAAATATACTACTATATGGTTATTATTTCCAAAACTCTAGTTAAATAATACTTTTTAGGTAAAACTATGTATACTTTAAGTAAAATTTTATACAGGGGGTAGACAAAATAAAGGAAACACTTTTATACCAATGCGTTTTTTATATTTCTCAAGAAATACTTAAGGAATGCTTAAAGAAAGTAAAAAAAATACTTAAAGAAACCCATGATCCTTCCACTATTGAGGATACTTGCGTCATTGTGGTTAGTGCGAGCCGGATGCGGAATTCGTATCGATCAGCCATCCTGGGATTCGGATTCGAACCTGGAGCACCTCATTGGAAGGCGAGTGCTCTATGCCCTGACCCAAAACGGCTCATGTCTAATCCTTATATACACCGAAGAGCCATTACATTATGACCACCTTGCTAATAACTTGTAGGACCACCATAGGACCTCAAAACTGCTAGCAACGGCCGTGGCATTGATTCCACAAGGTGCTGATAGGTAGTCTGAGGTATCTGGTATCAAGCACTCACCAGCTGGTCCTGCAATTCCCTCACATTGCGAGGGGGTAGCGTGGCAGCACGAATTTGGTTCTCCAAGTAGGACTACAAATGCTCTATTGGATTAAGGTCAAGTGATTTGGAAGGCCAAGAAACTGAATTTGGAGGTAAGTCACTGGAATGTTCCTCGAACCAATCCATGACGATTCGACCCTTATGACATGGTGCATTAGCCTGTTGGTAAACACCATCCCCCCCCCAGGAAAAACTGTTGCCATGAATGGGGGAACCTGGTCTGTAACTATATTCAAGTAGCTTACAGACGTCAGGGATTGTTCTATGAGGATTATGGGTCCTAATGTACCCCATGAAAACATTGTTCCTGGGCGAGAAACCATGAAAACCTAGGCGAGCCCATTGTTATAGATGAAGGGTGGTCATAATGTAATGGCTCTTCGGTGTAGAATGCCTAAAGTTGTCCGGATAAGTACGAAATCCTTAATATTTCATACTCTGATTGGTATTTTATAAAATGATTAATGGCATACAGGCAAAATATGAATTGATTAATATTTTACTTATTGTCTAGGTATTCTATAGAAAGACTAATGAAAGTCCTACAGTCATTTTTTGCAATGATTAGGCACATTTTACAATAATTATCATCTTTCATACTTTCACAAGTATGAAATGCGAAAATTATTATAACTTTGTAGAAACTTTGACATTTTATACCATAACAATATAAGGAATAAATAGGTAGTAATATTTCATACTTTGCTAAAAAGTGCTAGATATTCGATAAAATTATTAGTCTATTGAATTATAGCATTTTATATCTCACGGGACAAAATATTAGTCACCCTAGTAAAGAATGTATAGGTATCACTCACATATTCTTTGACCCTAGTGCGCAAGCACCGATAAACAGTTAGGTTTCGTTGGATGAAGCAGTGGTCAAGTGACGTGCTCAACTTCGTATGCACTTCCTCAGCGTGATCAAAGGCAAGTAGCCATCAGTGAGATATTTCTGTTTTATTTTTGTTTAAGTATGGGTAAGGGTGTGACAGAGGGGCAAAAAAGGGGTGATTGTGTTTGACCGTGCCCATGGTCATACGGTGAATGAAGTTGCTGGATTTGTTGGTGTTTCGATGCGGACTGTTCAACGTGTCCGCAAGCAGAGGTGCAATACCCGTGGTCACGAAAGACGACGTCAGAATTGTGGTTGGTAAAACTTCCTGCATGAAAAGAACCGGAGACGTGTTTCATGACTTTCAATCAAATTCGCTTCCAAATCTGACAGGAATTGCTTCAGTTATTGAATGAAGGTCCATCCCAACCTATAAGTTAGCGACGAGGCAATGAAAATTTGGAGTTGAACACCTCGTAAGAGGAACAGGAACATGAAGCTGCGCGACTTCAAGGGGCTAGAAATCACCGAACGTGGACATTTGCTGATAGGCGGAATGTAATAAAGTCTGACGAATCACGTTTTTGCCTTTATTCAAATGACACACTTCGCCGAGTGCACCAAAGACTAGATGAAGCATTTCATACTAATTGTTTTCACGGACAGCTTTAATCCGGAGGTGGGTCTGTCATATTTTGAAAGTACTTTTCTTATCATGGATTAGGACCCTCATTGAGGTGGCCACCAACATGTTTATTTGAACATTCTGGATGATCAAGTGTTGCCTTTCAGTTAAGAGTATGCTGTCAAGTTCCTATTTTTCAAGATGACAACAGCAAAGTTAATCGGGCTAGAAGAATATGTGACTGGTTTTAAGAACACTTAATTACATCTCAACTGGCCTGCAAAATCACCTGACTTGAACCCTATTGAAAATTTGTGGGACATGTTGGAACAACAGGAAAAACGCTGAAATCAGGATCCACGCAATTTGGTGGAATGGTGGAATTCCGCAATCATATCCTCAGTGAGTGGCTTAAACTGGATTCGACGTACATACAAAGCTTTGTTTACTCACTTTTTAACCGGTTCGCACCTAACGGGACACATACGTCCCAAGCAAATTTCAAAAAAGTCTTTTGGGACAGAAACGCTTCTCTGTCTAATGGGACACTTTCCCACCAGTCCTGCCAATATTTTTGAAGTTATTTTCATTCATTGAACATAGATGGCACTACCGTACATAATGCTGCCCTACTCATGGTTTATGCTACCGAAATTGTTCTGCTGTAAAAAAAAAACTTGTTGCGAAAGAGTTAACCAAATCCAGGTAATTATCATATCCAGTGGCGTAGTTACACGTCATCAAATAATGTTTTTTATGATTTCTCTATGGGTGACTAATTTTTTNACACGCTTTATAGGAAGGTAAAGTTTCGGGAATAGAATGCAATTCAAAAAATCGTTTGCTTTCGCTTTTGCTTTCAGAGTAGCAGGATGTCGATCCGAAGTTCCCCTCTGATTTAGGCTCTCCGTACCGGGTACAACATGAAGAATAATTTAAATATTGAACACATTTTTTACCAGGCGCTAAATTGTTATAATTGTTTAATTCCATAAAAATAGGCTCAAAGAGCAACATCCTAAACACACGTAACGTCCTAGAGACAGTATTATAAATTGTTAAAGGTTTTTTACCCAAATCATTATACTCCAATTCTTCAAAAATTTCATACGAACTACATTGAGTTTTTCTTTGTTATTTTATTACAAGCCTATTAATTATTGCCTTTAAAAATAAATTTCTGTTCGCATAATCTCTATTAACACGATTCGCTGATTCAAGTTAAGAATTAAAATTTTTGTTTTTATAAAGGGAATTTTTGTTACATTATGTAATACATATAATAGTTTAGAACTCCAATGTCAAGCACGTGTTGCATATTCAAATGATATTCTTATTATTAATTTAGTTACTCGTTAATCATAATAATTTTACACCCTCATTTCAGCCGGTTCCTTTCTTGCATCTTTATTGCAACCTTGGAAAGGAAGTAACCTTGGAAGGAACTATTATACCAAATGGGCTGTTAGATTTTGCAATAATGCATGTCTTAGTTCGTACTAATAAATGAATTTTTTCTTTTTTTTAGTTATTACATTTTGGAGTCGTATAAATACAAAAAATTCATAGTTACTTGGTTTTGCATACTGTTTCTCTGCTAGTGGGCTGTCTGTGGAAAGCCTATAAAAAGGTTAGTTAAACTTTCGCTTACAAACTAAACTGCGAAGTAGTTTTGAAATTTACCTCGCGTAATGTAATTTTATAATCCTTGAGGAAAATATTTTTCAATTTTATGCATGCAAATAAATAATAAAATGTAAATTTTAGAATTTCAAAAGTGACGAGTTTGCGAGTCAAAGTTTGCTTTAAGCCAATTAACGCTTCTCAAAAAGATTTAATCCCTTAGGCGTTTTTAGCATTTTTTAAAAATTCTGATAAAAGTGGTCGGATTCGATTAACCAATCGATTACACAGGGAAACAACATTTTTTATTTTCTGCTCCTTAATAGTTTTTAAACAGATCTTAGATTATTTTCGTATCACTGATTTCAAATTTATTATCAATTTTTCTCACCAAGTTACAGTTTTTTATTTTATTTTTAAAGGACAGTTTTTGTCTATTTTTGCGAAATTTACAAGTTTAAAAACTTAATATATAACAGTAGGTTGCATAAACTTTGCAATAAACTTCTAGAAGAGTTTGGCACATTATCAGGAACTAAAACTTCATTGAAATCCATTAGGAAATGTCATACGCCACTAGGGGCGTTTTTCCTATTATGAATTCTTTCTTCATATCCTTCTAACCGAACCATAATGGGGAAGCGCTCCTAGCCGCGTACGACAACATTTTTGGATAAGGGTTCCTATGAAATGAATCTTGATTATCTGCTCTAACTCATTTAGAAGTTTGTTGCAACATTTACGTTACCATATGTTATATATTATGCCTCATGCACCATATGCATATATTAATTTTAAACTTGTACATTTCGACGAAAATAAACTAAAAATGCCCTCTAAAAATAATTGTAGTTTTAGGAGTAGAACTAATTTCCGATTTGAAATCCCCCCACCCGAATTAGGCAAGATCAAGTATTTATATAAACGCAACAAAAAAAAAAATGTTTTCCAGCTATCGATTTAATTAAAAAATAAAGCAAAGAATTACCTTATTGCACAATTTGATTTAATTGATTCATGAGAGTAAGCGGATGTCTAATTTTCTGAAAGTATCCATAAACGTTGAAAAGTACTTTTAAAACTTAGTAAAAATTTAACTTAAAAAACTATCTCGAATTAAAACACTGGTGGCAACTTACATTGACCTAAGTAAATTTTTTTAAGAGTGTTGAAAATGCTTTGTAATCATTCAGTTTTAACGTTATGATCTGAAATTGTAACTCCAAACTTCTTGACCAAGATTGCATAATCTTTCAGACATCATGTGATTAAATGAAATCATCAGAGATACACTTTGCGAATTTTCAGCATTATTGCACTACGGAGTTTATAGGAAGGAAGGGGTGTCATATATTTGAAAATAACCTTATGTGTCAAGAAATAATTGACAGATATTATTTTTCTGCATCTTATAAGGAAATATTCTACAATATTTAAGGAAACTTTCCCTTCAATCACTTTCTTTTCTTTTCAATCACTTAGAAAATCTGGTATCAACTGAAGGTATAAAAAATTTTCATAAAATTCTTATCAAATGCCTAATAACAATCCGTGGAACTTGATAAAATGTTTTTCGAAGATTATTTATCGAAATGCTTCTAAAACTCGTATGTATGTTCTTATTTCATTAGAGGAAAAAAATTACTTTTTAAATGTACTTAAACTTTTAACTGTATTGTATTTTTAAATATACTCTTAAATGTAAGCAAAAGCCAAAAGGATAGGATTTTCTTTTTTTATGCCACCTAAACTAAATTGAACAACATCATAAATTAAGCCCAAATCAAGTACAGATGTGATCATACAATAATTTCGGTTCTCTAGACCAGCGGTTCACAAGTTTTCTCGGCTATGGAACCCTAAATAGTCTTAATTTTTTTGGCGGAACCCCAATCTTCATTAGCAATATGGAAAAAATTAATTAAAGAATAGCAACTAACTATTTAAAAAATATTTAACATAAATCTAATTATTTTCAATTTTTTATCTTTTTATAATCTTTAAATCGAATTTTTTGTCACCCGACTTTTTAAAGTTTAGCTTTCAATTAAGTTTTAAAATGGAAAAAGAATTGTCATAAATGTTTGAAAATGGTTATTAGGGGAGCATATTTCTTTACCATTTACTTTAGTTATTTTATTTTGTACTAAATAGTTCGATGTGGAATACTAATTCAGATTTCTATAATATGCATGCCTTTTTCATAATTTATTCAATATATTCTTTTTTTCAAAAAAAATATTGCTATTTGTTTCTTCTGTGGCATTTTATTTTTATTTCATAAAAATTATCAAAATATTAAATTAATAAGGATTTATTGATTACCTATAAATGAAATTAAGAATTTCAAAGCTCATAACTGGCTTAAAAAAGTCCTAATCCTCGGAGCCTTTATGATCCTTTAAAGGAACCTTAGGGTTCCTCGGAACACCTTTTGGGAACCATTGCTCCAGATTAGAACTTTCCTCAGCGTCTTAACACCAAATGGTATTAGAAAAGTAATGAGATAAACATGTGCAAAGTATCGCTTTATTTTTTTTTAAAATTATGTTTGGTGTTTAGACAAAGAGGAAGGTTCTTGTTTTGAAAATCGAAACTATTGTATGTCCATTTCTGTACTTAATTGGCAAGAGTTTAAAATTTTTTTTTAAAATTGATTCTTCACTTGTATTTCACAGCAAATCAAAAAGATGTCTTTTAAGCTGAAGATTTGCGGATTCTTCTTGGTGTTCTTCATTCTTAAAGTGACAGTCAGTTTTGCAGAGGAGAATGAGCACGATTTAAAATTGAAAGTTGGACAACTAGCGGCAGCTAATAATCATTTAGCACTCAAACTTTACAAACAGTTAGCGAACGGATATACTAAAAACATCTTCTTTTCACCACTGAGCTTGTCTATGGCTTTTGGAATGCTTTTCCATGGTGCTAGAGATAATACAATCGAAGTAAGTAAATAAGGGTCATGATTATTTAAAAATTTCTTACGATTTTTTATTATCGTTTTGGGGAAGGCGAGAAAATTTATTCCTAGACTTGTTGGGGAGCAAAATATTATCGATCGGAGCAAAATGTATACCACTGAGATAGTTATGTTTATATATTATCATTACAGTATGTTATTATTTAACAGAGACATTACCTTTTTCAAGCGAAATTTTGAAATATTATTTTTACTTGGATTATAAGAATTATTTTAATAGTAACACTACATTCTATTTCTATTTCATGAACTGCGATTACTTTTCCATAAAAATGGAAATGGAGGCTTGTATGTTCGCTAATAACTCGGAAGACGAGCATTAAATTTGCATCAGATTTTACTCTCCGCAGTTCTTTATCATCCCTGCAGTCATCCCGCATGTGGCTTATGAAATTCTCTGCAAAGTATAGAATTAGCTCTATAGGGAAAAAATGAGAAAAAACTCATCATAGCAGGTTTAAAATGGTTTTACCTATTGACTTGGAATTTTTTCTACACATTGTATATTTTCTACAAATTGCTTAATTGGAATATTTCCTTTTCACCTGCATTTAAGTTGCTTTCATGCAGTGTTAAAAAAATCTAATTTTTATTTTTCTATCTATTGCACACTCTATTGTAGAAAAAAAACTTGGGAATAACTAATAACTTGGAGTACGAGCATTGATTTGCATCAGATTTTTCTCTTCGCAGTCGCTTATCATTTCTTCAGTCAACCTGCAAGTGGCTTATGAAAGTTTCTGCAAAGTTATAGCAATTAGCGCTATAGCGAAAAAAAAAAAACAGAAAAAACTCCTCATCATTTCAGGTTTAAAATGGTGTCACCTATTGACTTGGAATTTAATAACTGCTGTAAAGAGATAAGTTTCTCGGTCTATGAGCAATAAAGAAATAAATGAGAAAATTCCCTTTCAATTGGTTTATTTCCGAATCTATTACCCGCACATGTTGCACGTCATGTCATAGACAACATTCAACTATTATAAAATTGGTCTTTATAGACTTTCATATTTCTAATCTTTCGTTAAATTATATATTTTTACGCTAATAAGTAACATAACCTTTTGAAAATTTAGTGAACAAAATATCTTAATTCAAATTTTGAACAAATTAAATTTTTAACATTTAAGAGCTTATTTTCTAAATTTTAGCTTATTTTTGAGCTCAACTACTTAATTTCCCGAATTTTGCTTGATTGATTTTTTTCTCTCCAATTAAACGATTCATTATTTCAATCAATCGTAGAAGCAATGTAAACAGAGTATTTTCAAATTTAAATTCAGTGTCTTGAAAAAAATATTTCAGTGATAGAGCAGCCATTGTAATAATTTGGTGGTAGTTATAACATTTTTCTTGTAACTAATAAACATTTAAAGTAACGAAAAACACAAAAATTGTTTGAACATTGTTTTAAACTATCTTTAACAAGTGAAAATTTTATTGAAACATTGAAGGGAAATTTTAAAGAATTTAAAAATAATCAGCTTTATAATTTTCGATGAAATACTGGATCATTTAGAAGCTATTGAGAAAATATCTTTTTGCAATGAAGTATTAAAAATAATTTTTTTTAGGAATAGAGTAAAGTAATGTTTCGCAGACAGACCAATTTTCAAAATTTTTGAAAATATCTTTGACATGTGAGAACGTTTAAAAATAACATGTTAAGTGAAATTGTGGTGAATTTGAGAAAAATAAGCATTAATCAGCAAAATTTCAGAAAAGTCAACAATCTATAAAAGCAATAAAAATCTATTATATAAAATTTATTTTTATTTTCATACGAGCACTAATTGCTTTATTAATCGATTAATGGAATAAATCATTGTTTTACGCATAGTTGAAATAATCTGCAACATCTTCACAAGTTTAGGAATAATATTGAGTATAATGTTGCATATTGAGTTCTTTCATAATTGCATGTAGTGTGTTCTTTCAGTCATACGTATTCATTCACAGAGTTTTGCGAAAACAAATTAAGGTAGCATTTTGACTTTATTTCCAAATTATACAAAAAATAAATAAGTAATTTCGGTTTTCCTTTTTTTAGGTCCTTAGGCATGCATTGGGCTACGAAGCGGCAGGCTTAAATTCTGAGGAAGTTTCAAATTTGTTTTATCATCTTTTAGAAGAAGAACTCCCTCCTCCTAATACTAACAATTCCGCATACATACTGGAAATTGCCAATCAAATATTGATCCAAGATGGATTACATTTGAAGAAGGCGTTCAAGGAAGAAGTGGAAAGTCTTTTCCACGCACCTATAGAAGAAGTTGACTTCGTGGAGGATGATTCCAAAATAGTAATAGAAAAGGTCAATCACTGGGTCGAGGAAAGGACTCACGGAAAAATAAAGAAACTGCTTGAGCAACTTGATCCAAACGCTACTATGCTTCTTCTGAATGCTGTTTATTTCAAAGGAACATGGCAAACTCAATTCAAGACCTCAGCTACCAATGAACAAGATTTTTACAATAATGGTGTGCTGGCAAATGCACAGTAAATACATTCTTTTTTGTTTATTATTATTATTATATCTTATTTCTGCTGTTATGTTGCGTATTATTGGCTTTCGGCATTTCCAGCAAAATTTCTAGTGCACTTTAGCATCTAAATAGAGTCTCGGTGCTGCCATCTAGTGTGGCAGAAACTAGACGTCCAAATTAACATGACCAACGGTATCTCACCCATTGTGGTGGTCCTGAAAGAGTGGATACCACCTCTGGAGAACGCACTAGGTCTGCTCATCGGCAAGACCGATTGTGCAGTTCATTGGAAATTAAAAAAATTTTTTTTTGCGTATTTGAGATAATAGTCAGGCAAATAAATTTTCGGAGCGAGGCAAGGGAAAACAATAAACATGTAAATTTGATGCGAAAAATTCTTTAATTGATTTTGGTTTTAGATATAGTTTTAATTAAAATTATGCGTGAGACATAATTACTTGCAAATTATATTAACAGAAAAATAAGAAAAATTTTCAGTCAGTGAAGAAAAAATTATACGAATATTTAAAGACAAGTTTAAGAAACACAGATATGTAACTTTAACGCAGGGTTAAGTGCAGTAATTTTCTTAATACTCTTCTAAACAGGGTTCAGTTCAGAAACCCAGGAACTGTTTTTACAAAACAGTCAGAGGTTTCTATTGCTTTGTTTAGGTATGCAATGATTTAAAGCAAAAACAATTTTGAAGCTCTCATTATTTGCAAACTTTAATTTGCCTTAGAAACTTACTGGTTTTAAGACAATTCTTATCAATCCTTATGAATGTATCAGATGCAAACGGCGTAATTTTTCTAATCAGTGGCCTTAAGAAATTTAAATATTTAAAAAATTTTTGCTTAAAAAATTGAAAGGATGTAATCAAACGCTCTAAAAATATTCATGATTCAGTTTCAATCGAATAATATTTTTCCTTTCATAAAATAGGAAATGAATTATTTTGAAATTAATAGAACGTAATAAGTAAAATCAACATAGTAGCATGCATAGTTTAAAGAATATGATTAAATCTGCATTCTAGTACTTCATATTTCATAGAATTGAGAATTCATAATATCTGAAATTGGAAAAAAAAACTTATGAATATTTACTTTAGATCTTATAAGTAGCAGTTGCAATTTTTTGAATTAAAAAAAAATAAACCTTGCGCAATTGGTATCAGTCAATAAGTATCCTTAACATAATTTCTCGTTGGTAAAAAATAACCCGTGTTTTCTAAGTTTCATTTACCATTTTAAGCAGCAAAGTTATTATTCAATATTCATATGTGAAGATTTAACAAAATAATGCCACAGACTGTTATGGTATTAGATATAGTATAAACTTCCCAATTATCACAAATATGCTGTACAGAAATATTATTCTACTCAATATTTGGATTTTTTTCAAGTAAGATTAATCAAGGTTCTGAAATGTTAGAATAATTGGCTTTCCAGACTATTTTTCTATAAATCTTTTACGTTCTAAAGATTGCTAATAACTATTTTAATAATAATTTAATTAGTTTTGCATCTAACTGCATTTTATTTATTTATTTTTTTGTATATTGATAAATATTTCTTGTTTATTACCCATATCACCATTCATTTTTATTCTGCGTCTTTTTCTGCTTTCTTCCGATCTATTTTTTCCAGATTATTTCGAATTTTAACTCGATTGCATAAAGGGGGAGGGGGTTGTGCAACTATTACTTAAGAATGTTTTTGACAATTTGTTGTCAATTTTTTTCCATTTTTGTCAGAAAAAATAAGAAAATCTTTAGCTTCCCATTGTTTTTTTCTTTAATTTTCACCTTTTCAGTAGAAATCTTAAACTGAAATCTTAATCTTAACCTTAAAAAAACTATGTTTCAATTCATATTATAAAATTTTCTCTTTATAACTGAAATTCTTGCCCAGCTGAAAATCCTAGATGAAACTTTCTTTTCCCAAACATAAGTTTCATTTAAATTTTGAAATTTAGTATAATTAACTTATTTGATGTTTAGTTAAATCCTAACCAGCCAGGTAAATCTTATTGACTTTAAGTTTATGGTAAAATTATGAGGAGGAATTAACTGCAATTTTATTAAGGTGCTAATTTGAACCATATTTCTGTTGAAATTGAGTCACAGTATCAAGTAATGAAGTTCAAGTATTATGGTATGATGTCAATGTATAATATGGTTGAACTTAGATCAATGATAAGGTTTTAAATACTTTGAACGATAATATGATTGGACTCTCTCTAAAATTTGTTTCCAGCACAAAAATTGATTTACGCCGTTTAGTCAATTTCATTTGGTCTTTTTCCGTTGTTCTCTAACAAGCTGCTTTCTCTTTCAGGCAAGTTCATTTCATGCATTTAACAGATAAATTTAATTATGCCTCAACTGATGACGCACAAGTGATAGAGCTACCATACAAGGGCAACAACATAAGTATGGTGATTTTACTACCCAATGAGCTTGATGGACTATCAGCTGTGGAAGAGAATTTAACGAATGAGAAAATAGCCTCCGTACGGAAGCAACTTAATAAGCGAAAAGTAATTCTTTCGCTTCCAAAATTCGAAGTTGAATATTCACGAGACATGGCAGATGATTTTAAGGCTCTGGGAGCAGCTGATATTTTTGATGATTTGAAAGCCAATTTCACAGGTATTGCTGACGCCGATCTATATGTCAGCCAGGTTATACATAAAGCAGCTATTGAAGTAAATGAAGAAGGAAGTGAAGCAGCTGCTGCAACAGCAATTGTTATGAGAATACCGGTGAGACCCACGCGTCTAATTCCTCCCGTGGTGTTCAATGCAAACCACCCTTTCATATTTGCAATTATGGATAACAGAAATGAAATGATAATGTTTGCAGGTCGGGTCAATGAACTATAAAGTATACATTGCACTAAACGCTGAATTCATTAACTAAAGAGATGTAATTATCCAATGTGACAGAATCAAATAAAAAATATTAATTTTTTTACGAATGTAGTTTTGTTACTATCTGGCAATCACGTGATGAGCATTCACTGTTGATTTCAGTGAGTTTGAATTGCCAGACTATAGATATTATAGTTATCGTTATTTTAAATGTTCTTTTTGTATTTAGCCTCTAAAAGTTTCATTAAATTATCATGTTATTGTCTATTTTTTAAAATCACAAATGCCACGAGAGAAGTCGCGCTTAATCCTTAACATCCCTTATACACCGAAGAGCCATTACATTATGACCACCCTCCATCGATAACATTGGGCTCGTCCCGATTTTCATGGTTTCTCGCCCAGGAACAATGTTTTCATGGGGCACATTAGGACCCATAATCCCCATAGAACAATCCCTGACGTCTGTAAGCTACTTGAACATAGTTACAGATTAGGTTCACCCATTGATGGCAACAGTTTTTTCTGCAGGGGATGGTGTTTACCAACAGGATAATGCACCATGTCATAAGGGTCGAATAGTCGAGGAACATTCACCTGACCTTAATCCAATAGAGCTTTTGTAGTCCTACTTGGAAAACCAAATTCGTGCTGCCACGCTACCCCTCGCAATGCGAGGGAATTGCAGGACCAGTTGGTGAGCGCTTGGTACCAGATATCTCAGACTACCTATCAGCACCTTGTGAAATCAATGCCACGGCAGGTGCTAGCAGTTATGAGGGCTAAAGGTGGTCCTACATGTTATTAGCAGGGTGGTCATAATGTGATGGCTCTTCGGTGTGTATATTTTTTTCTGACTTTCTAATTATAAGCAAAAAAATAATTTGGTATTATTTTAATTATAAAAAAACTAGTCCAATAGTGACTAAGAGAATGTGTTAGCTTATCGGAATTCTATTTGAACTAAAGTTTATAATCCAAAAAAGTATAATAGTTTGAAATTAATTTTTTTCCTATTCATATTTAAAACTTTATAACTTACTTCGTAACTCAATAACTTACTCTGTAAATTAAAGAAATTTTAATGAGGAATAACTGTTTCTCTTAGATCTAAATAACTGCAAACAAGTGCAATTTTGGAAAAATTATTATTTGAAAGAGAGCAGTGCTTGGAAAATGTTACCTTTAACACAGAAAAAGACACCGGTGTTTCATGCGGAATTTCATAACTATAAATTATCAAAATGGTAAAAGTAATATTTCCCCCTTATTTTAACTTAAATTAGAACAAAATAATGAAAAAAATATGAAAATCACGTTTTATAAAAATTCTGTGCCAAAGTGTTTGGAACTTTTGAATGAACTGCCAGGCTTTTACGTATTAATCTGTGATTGTAATGGTTTAAAGAGCACCACTTATGTGTATCAGATAATTTATTTAGTCTCGACGCTAAATTAATTCGTAAAATTAAGCGATGAATTGTAATGATGATTATAAATAATTGTTTTACAACTGTTTCTTTCACCTAAAATTAAATTCCTTAAAATGATTTAAAATTTCTACACCTTAAAATTCAAAATTTTTTAAACTATTATTATATAAAATTATACAAAAATATAAATAGTTAATAATTATAAATAATTATTTTTTTCCATTGTGCTATCTTATTTGGACAAACGAATTTTATAATAATGTGCAAAAATTATTAGAATTGCTTAAAAATTCCTGAGATATGGTGAAATATGCAAAAGTGTAAGATTATAGTTGAGGGATCCAAACTTTCAACCATTCTTCTGACCAAACTATCAGAATCATATTTCCCAGATTGTGGCCACTCCTTATATGTTAGGGTCAAAACTCCAAATCCTTCGAAAAAAGTTAAGGTTATTTAGAGAAAGTACGTTTTTGTGTCCGATTTCGTAATTTAAAAGATCGTCTGCACTAACTATTTAATATATTTGAGGTCACCCCTTCGAACCATTAAGAATGAGTCCAAGTGCGTGAAGATTTGATCAAAAGTTAGTCAGGGTTATTCACTTATTTTGCACTGTACTCATAAGTAATATTAAAGTTGGATAAAACCAAAGCAACTGTCAAAACCTGACTTATCATTTCTGCACAAATGGGAACTAAGAGTATTTAATATGTGATTATTCGAAGCGCTCTCAAGCTTCATCTGGCTATCAAATTCGTATTAGTGTTTTTTCTCACTTTCCTCACTAGTGATTCGACAGATTTTGAAAGAGTTTCTGCTTCTAATTAGATGAAATACTTATTTTATATCTAGAATGTGCGTATTTTTTTACTACATATTCAACAAGAATTCTAAATTTATATATTTAGGTTGGTGATAACAGAACATCGCATATTTCTTTTTGGTGGTATTCAAATCGATCCATGTATAAGATTCTCTGTTATCAATAACTATTAACTAAAATTTCAAAACATACTCTCAGTGCATGTTTTATAAAATGTGGCGAAATAATTTAATAACGAAATACAGGGTACGTTAGATCGATAACCGAAGAATGAAACTGCATTTCCTACTAAACAGAAATGAAAAAAGGCACTTTTTTTCAAAAGTTAAATTATGAAATATTCATAAATATCATTTTCTTTTAATGTGCTAGAAACAACTGTTAAAATGATAAATGAGAAAAATTGATCATCACTTGTATAGATAAAAGAGTTCGTGTTGAGTCTAAGAGGGTGGAATCTGGCTGCCGATAAACACACAAGCAGTATATATGTGGATGGTATTGAAACTCCACATATATACTGTTTGTAAGGATTGTCTTTTTAACTAAAGGTCTTTTGTTTTATAGAAACAAATATATTTCAGAATAAAAAAACACTTTTATAATTAAAATAAAACTTTTCAAAAAAAATTAGTATAAAAAAACAACAACTGTAAATGTTATAAAGAATACGTATGGCATTTTTGATGATCAATGAAAACGTTCGATTTCATGCTTATGTTGTCTTTTCTCTCCCTCACGAAACACAAACGAGCGCTAAATTAATGTACATACATCTACAAAAATAAAATAAAATAAATAAATAAAAAAACATGGAAAAATAAGTATCTAAAGCAAAGTATCTATGAGTATCAAAGTATTTTTTTTTATTTATATTTAATAAAAAAAAATGTATTTATTAACTTTTCAAACACCATATTTTGATTCATTTAAAATTTGTTTCTCTTAGTTAAAAAATATGAGTTATAAAAACCATTTTTAAAAAAAAATTATAATAGGAAATCAGCTTATTTCTAAATGTTCTAAAACAAATCTCATTCTTGCCGGTGTTTTGTTCTAAATTTCAATAAGTTTTTCTTGGCGAATAAAACGGAAATCTCGCTGTTTTCTTTAACGCTAATATTACCCACTATGCTTTTCTCCTACCTGGCGCGCTCAACGAACGTAAAGAGAAACCTAGTTTCCATGCTTCTACCCAAGTAAAGAATATATAAGTATCACTTATATATTCTTCGACCCTAGTGCGCAAGCACCGATGAACAGTTAGGTTTCGTTGGATGACGCATTGGTCAAGTGACGTGCTCAACTTCGTGTGCACTGCCTCAAAGTGATCAAAGGCAAGTAGCCATCAGTGAGATATTTTAGTTTTATTTTTGTTTAAATATGGGTAAGGGTGTGACAGAGTGGCAAAAAAGGGGTAATTGTGTTTCATGGTCATACGGTGAATGAAGTTGCTGGATTTGTTGGTGTTTCGATGCGGACTGTTCAGCTTGTCTGCAAGCAGAGGTGTAATACACGTGGTCACGAAAGACTTACAGAGTAAAACTTTCTACGTGAAAAGAACCGGAGACGTGTTTCATAACTTTCAATCAAATTCGCTTCCAAACCTGACAGGAATTGCTTCAGTTAGTGAATGAGGGTCCATCCCAACCTATAAGTGAGCGACGAGGCAATGAAAATTTGGAGTCGAACACCTCGTAAGAGGCCATTGCTCACACATGCGCATAAAGCTGCGCGACTTCAGTGGGCTAGAAGTTGCTGATTGGTGGAATGTAATATGGTCTGACGAATCACGTTTTTGCATCTTCATAATAGTGTGCTGTTAATCCCCCTATTTTTCAAGATAACAACAGCAAAGTTCATCCGGCTGGAAAAATATGCGACTCGTTTTAAGAACACTCAATTACATCTTTACTGGCCTGCAAAATCACCTGACTTGAACCCCATTGAAAACTTGTGGGGCATGTTGGAACAACGGGTTAAACGCTGAAATCAGCATCCTCGCAATTTGGTGGATTTGCGCGATCAAATCCTCAGTGACTGGCTTAAGCTGGATTCGACGTAACTGCAAAGCCAGGTTGACTTACTTCCTAACCAAATCCATGTTGTTATCATGTCCAGTGGCGGTGTTACACGTCATTAAATGATGTTTTTCATGATTTCTCAATGGGTGACTAATTTTTTGTCTGGTGGGCTTACATAGATATGTGGCACGATAAAAAACGAAATTCATATATTTATATATATGTTGTAAATTTATCTATGCTTATATATGTTAGATTATATAAATTGTTAATAGTTTTTTTCCTCAAATCGCTATACTGTAATTCTTTAAAGATTTCATAGGAACTGCATTGAGTTTTTTGTTTTGTTACTTTATTATAAGTTTATATTTGTATGCTTTTAAAAATAAATTTCTGTTTACATAATTTCCATTAACATGATTCGCTAGTTTAAGTTAAGAATTAAAACTTTTATTTTTAGAAAGGGAATTTTTGTTATATTATGCAATGCTTGTAATAGTTTAAGAATTCAATGTCAAACACGTGTTGCATATTCAAATGATATTCTTATTATTGATTTAGTTATTCGTTATTCATAATAATTTTATAGCATCATTTCAGCCGTTCATGCATGCATCTTTATTGCAACCTTGGAAACATATTGTACTAAATGGGCTATTAGATATTGTAATGATGTATGTTTTAGTTCGTACTAATAAAACAATTTTTTTTATAGTTATTACATTTCGGAGTCGTATAAATACAACAAATTCATAGTTACTTGGTTTGCATACTGTTTCTCTGCTAGTAGGCTGTCTGTGGAAAGACTATAGAAAGGTTAGTTAAACTTTCGCTTACAAACTAAACTGCAAAGTAGTTTCGAAATTTACCTTGCGTTGTGTATTTTTACAATTCTCGAAGAAAATATTTTTCAATTTTATGCATGCAAATAAATAAAAAAAAACTAATGTTACAATTTCAAAAATAATGAGTTTGCGTGTCAAAGTTTGCCTTAAACCAACCAACTCTTTTCAAAAAAATTTAATCCCATAGGCGTTTTTAGCATTTTTTTTTATTTTGATAAAAGTGGTCGGATGCGATTAATCAATTGATTGCACTGGGAAACAACTTTTTTGTTTTCTGTTGCATGATAGTCTTTAACATATGTTAGATTATTTTCGTATCACTAATTTCAAATTTGCTTTCAGTTCTTCTCACCAAGCTATTTTATTTTTAAAATGACATTTTTAGTCTATTTTTTGCGAAATTTACAAGTTCAAAAACGTTATATATAACAATAGGTTGCATAAATATTGCAATAAACTTCTAAAGGAGTCGCACATTATCAGGAACTAAAACTTCATCGAAACCCATTAGGAAAAGTCATACGCCACTAGAGGCGTTTCCCCTATTATGAACTGCTTCTTCGTATCCTTCTAACCAAACCATAATAGGGAAGCGCTCCTAGCCGCTTACGACAATATTTTAGGGTATGGATTCCTACGAAATGAATCCTGATGATGTGCTCTAACTCTTTTAAAAGTTTGTTGCAACATTTACGCTACCACATATTATATATTACGTTTTTAAACTTGTACATTTCGAAGAAAATAGACTAAAATGTCATTTAAAGATAACTGTAGCTTTAGGAGTAAAACTAATTTCAGATTTGAAATTCTCCCACCCGAATTAGGCAAGATCAAGTATTTATATAAACACAACGAAAAAAATTGTTTCCTCGTGATATCGATTTAATGAAAAATAAAGTAGTGAGTTATCTTATCGCACAATTTATTTTAATTGATTCATGGGAGAATGCGGATGTCTAATTTTCTCAAAGTATCTGCAAACACTTGAAAAACACTTTTAAAACTTAGTCAAAATTTAACTTAAGAAAACTACCACAAATTAAAACACATGTAGCAACTTACGTTGATGTGAGTAAATTTTTTTAAGAGTGTGGTAAATGTTTTATAATCATTCTATTTTAACGTTATGATCTGGAACTTTAACTCCGAATTTCTTGATCAAGATTGCATAATCTTTCAGATCAGTGGAATTCGATAAAATGCTTTTGGAAGGATTATTTATCGAAATTTTTCTGAAATTCACAGTGTTGTTTCACTAAGGAAAAAAATAACCTTTTAAATGTACTTAAACTTTTAAGAAAACTGTACTTTTAAATGTACTCTTAAATAAGCGAAATTCGTAAGCAAAATTCAAAAGGACATTATTAACGTTTGCCACGTAAACTAAATTGAACAAAAACATATAAAACAATAAAGCCCAAATCAAGTACGGATATGATCATACTATAGTTTCGGTTCTCTAGACCAACGGTTCCCAAGTTTTCTCGACTATGGAACCTTAAATAGTCTTTTTTCTTTGGGCGGAGCCCCAATCATTATTAGCATTATGGAAAATTAATTAAAGAATAGCAACTAACTATTTTTAAAATATTTAACATAAATATAATTATTTTCAATTGCTCATCTTTTTATCATCTTCAAATGGAATTTTTGTCACCCGAGTTTTTAAAGTGTAACTTTCAATTAAGTTTTAAAAACGAAAAAGAATTGTTATAAATGTTGGAAAATGGTTGTTAGGGGAACATATTTCTTTGCCGTTTACTTTAGTCATTTTATTTTGAACTAAATAGTTCGATGTGGAATGCTAATGCAGATTACTATAATATGCATGTCTATTTCATATTTCATTCAATCTATTCATTTTTTTAAAATAGTACTATTTACTTCTTTTCTGGAATTTTATTTTTATTTCATGAAAACAACCAAAATATTAAATTAATAATGATTTATTGATTACCTATAAATGGAATTAAGAATTTCAAAGATCATAACTGGCTTAAAAAAAGTCCTAATCCTCGTAGCCTTTATGATCCTTTAAAGGAACCTCAGGGTTCCGCGAGGAACACCTTTTGGGAACCACTTCTCTAGACTAGAGCTTTCCTCAGCGTCTTAACACCAAATGGCTTTAGAAAAGTAATGAGATAAAGTATCTCTTTATTTTTCTAATTATGTTTGGTGTTTAGACAAAGAGGAAGGTTCTTCTCTTGAAAATCGAAATTATAGCATATTCATTTCTGTACTTGATTAGCATGAGTTTAAAACGTTTTTTCTTTTTATAACTGATTCTTCACTTGTATTTCACAGCAAATCGAAAAGATGTCCTTTAAGCTAAAGATTTGCGGATTCTTCTTGGTGTTCTTCGCTCTTAAAGTGACAGTCAGTTTTTCAGAGGAGAATGAGCAAGATATAAAAGTAAAAGTTGGGCAACTAGCGGCAGCTAATAATCATTTAGCACTCAAACTTTACAAACAGTTAGCAAATGGATATACTAAAAACATCTTCTTTTCACCGCTGAGCTTGTCTATGGCTTTTGGAATGCTTTTCCATGGCGCTAGAGATAATACAATCAAAGTAAGTAAATAAAGGTCATGATTATTGAAAAACTTCTTACGATTTTTCATGATCGTTTTGGGGAGGGCGGGAAATTTATTCCTAGACTTGTTGGGGAGCAAAATACACTCTATAACAAAAAAAAAATCGATTACAGATTACAGTGGTGCATGGCTCGATCAGGCTGGAATGATGCCGACTGGGGCGGACGAATCCTGCTTCCAACTGTGTCCTGACGATCATCGAAGCCGTGTTTGGAGACGCACAGGGCAGAAGGGGGATCCTGCCTACACTACTGCACGCCACACTGGCCCTCAACAAGGCATTATGGTCTGGGGTGCCATTTCCTTTGACAGCCGTACCCCTTTGGTCATCATTAGAGGTACACTTACTGCACAGCGGTACGTCGACGACATCCTAAGACCTGTTTTGCTACCGTTCCTTTTGCAGCGTCCTGGGCTGGTTTTTTAGCAGGACAGTGCCAGACCACACATGGCACGTGTTGCTATGAACCGTCTGCAAGCTTGTCAAACTCTTCTTTGGCCTGCCAGATCACCAGATCTCTCTCCCATCGAGCATGTCTGGGATATGATGGGAAGGCGATTGCATCTGACACGGAATGTTGATGACCTCGTTCGACAATTGGGTCGAATTTGGCAGGAAATACCGCAAGAGAACATCCGGGAGCTTTATCAGTCTATGCCACGCCGTGTGGCAGCTTGTATCCAGGCTAGAGGCGGGTCAACACCTTATTGAACTTGTTACTGTAACTCTGCAGTAAATTATTCAATTATTCTGAAATTTTTATCATTTACTATTCTGTACATTGTCTTCCTGTCCACCAATTTTCGTTTTAATCGGACAACTCCTTCTTGGTGCGTCGTATATTATCGAGTGTATTATCAATCGGAGCAAAATGTATACCACTGCCATAGTTATGTTTATATATTATCATTACAGTATGTTATTATTTAACAGAGACATTACTTTTTTAAGCGAAATATTGAAATAATACTTTCGTTTGCATTATAAGAATTATTTTAACAGTAAGACTACATTCTATTTCTATTTCATGAACTGCTATCTTTATATTTTAACTACTTTTTCATAAAAATAGAAATAGAGGCCGTTATGTTCGCTAATAATTCAGAAGGCGAGCATTAAATTTGCATCAGGTTATACTTTCCGCAGTCCTTTATCATACCTGCAGTCATCCCGTGTGTGGCTTGTGAAATTCTCTGCAAAGTATAGAATTAGCACTATAGGGAAAAAATAGAAAAAACTCATCATATCAGGTTTAAAATGGGTTCACCTATTGACTTGAAGTTTTTTCTACATATTGCTTACTTGGAGTATTTTTTCTTACATATTTCCTGCATATTTTTTAAAAAATCTTTCTAGAATATTTCCTCCTCACCTGCATTTAAGTTGTTTTCATGCAGTATTAAAAAATCTTTTTTTACTGGTCTTGTCCAACACACTCTATTATAGAAAAAAAAAACTTGGGAATAACTAATAACTTAGAATGCGAGCATTGATTTGCATCAGATTTCTCTCTTCGCAGTCGCTTATCATCTCTCCAGTCAATCCGCAAGTGGCTCATGAAATTTTCCGCAAAGCTATAGTGATTAGCGCTATAGCGAAAAACAGAGAAAACTCCTCATCATTGCAGGTTTAAAATGGCTAACTTGGAATTTAATAACGGTTGTAAAAATATAAGTTTCTCAGTCTATGAGCAATAATGAAATAAATGAGAAAATTCCCTTACAATTGGTTTATTCCAGAATCTATAACCCGCACATGTTGTATGTCATGTCATAGACAACATTTAACTATTATAAAATTGACCTTTATAGACTTTCTTATCTCTAATCTTTCGTTAAATTATGTATTTATACGCTAATAAGTAACATACACTTTGGAAAAATTAGTGAAAAAAATATGTTAATTCAAATTTTGAAAATATTAAGTTTTAAATATTTAAGAGCTTTTTTTCTAAATTTTATCTTATTTTTGACCTCAACTACTTAAGATTTGTCGAATTTTGCTTGATTGAAATTTTTTTTCCAATTAAGTGATTCATTATTTCAATTAACCGTAGAAGCAATGTAAACAAAATGTTCTCAGATTTTCATTCAGTGTCATGAAAAAAAAACAAAACATTTCAATGATTGAGCAGTTATTGTAATAATTTGGTGGTAGTTAAAACATTTCTTTCATTCAACTAATCAATATTTAAAATAATTAAAAACACAAAAAATTTTTGAACACTTTTTTACAGTATCTTGAACAAGTGAATATCTTATTGAAACATTGAAGTGGAATTTTAAGGAATTTAAAAATAATCAGCTTTATAATTTTCGATGAAAAACTGGACCATTTAGAAGCTATTGAGAAAATATCTTTTTGCAAAGGAGCATTGAAAATATATTTATTTAGGAAAAGAGTGAAATAATGTTTTGGAGACAGACCAATTTAAAAAATTTTTGAAAATATCTCTAACATGTGAGAGCCTTTTAAAATAACACGTTAAGTGATACCGTGGTGAATTTGAGACAAATTATCATTAATCAATAAAATTTCATAAAAATTAAGAATGCATAAAAATCTATTATAAAAGATTTTTTTTAATTCGAACACTAATTGTTTTATTAATCAATTAACAGAATAAATTATTGTTTACGCATAGCACAACTAATCTACAACACCTTTTTTAAACCTGCGATATTGAGTATTTTCATAACTGTACAAAATATGCTCTTCCCTTAAGCTTTTCAGTCATGCGTATTCTTTCATAGAGTTTTGCAAAAACTAATTAAGGTAGCATTTTGACTTTATTTCCTAATTTATGAAAAAATAAACAAGTAACTTCGGTTTTCTTTTTTTCAGATCCTAAGGCATGCATTAGGTTACGAAGAGGCAGGCTTAAACTCTGAGGAAGTTTCAAATTTGTTTTATCATCTTTTAGAAGAAGAACTCCCTCCTCCTAATACTAACAATTCTGCATACATACTGGAAATTGCCAATCAAATATTGGTCCAAGATGGGCTGCATTTGAAGCCGGCTTTCAAAGAAGAAGTGGAAAGTCTTTTCCACGCGCCTATAGAAGAAGTTAACTTCGGGGAGGATGGTTCCAAAGTAATAGAAAAGGTCAATCACTGGGTCGAGGAAAAGACTCACGGCAAAATAAAGAAACTGCTCGAGCAACTTGATCCAAGCGCAGCTCTTCTTCTTCTAAATGCGGTTTATTTCAAAGGAACATGGCAAACTCAATTTAAGACCTCAGCTACCAATGAACAAGATTTTTACAATGATGGTGTACTGGCAAATGCACAGTAAATACATTTTTTGTGTTTATTATTATATCTTATTTCTGCTGTTATGTTGCGTAATTGAGATAACAGTCATGCAAATAAATTTTCGGAGCGAGGCAAGGGAAAGCAATAAAAATGCGAGTTTGATGTTATAAATTCTTTAATTGATTTTGGGTTTAGATTTAGTTTTAATTAAAATTACGCGTGAGACATAATTATTTGCAAATTAAATAAACAGAAAAATAAAAAATCTTTTCTGTCATTGAAGAAAAAATTATACGGATATTTACAGACAAGTTTAAGAAACACAGCTATATAACTTTAACGCAGGGCTAAGTGCAGTAATTTTCTTAATAATCTTCCAAACAGGGCTCGATTCAGAAATCCAGGAGCTGTTTTCACAAAACAGTCACGGGTTTCTACATCTTTGTTTAGGTAGAGGCAATGCTTTTCAATGGTTTAAAGCGGAAAAAAAATTATGACGTACACATTATTTGCAAACTTTATTAGCCTTTGAAACTTACTGTTTTTAAGACAATTTTTATCAATTCATATGAATGTATCAGATGCAAACTGCATTTTTTTTTAATCAGTGGCCTTAATAAATTTAACTATTTAAAAAGTTTTTGCTTAAAAAGTTGAAAAGATGTATACAAACACACTGAAAATATTCATAATTCAGTTTCAATTGAATCATATTTTCTTGTTATAAAATAGGAAATGGATTATTTTGAAATTAATTGAACGCAATTAGCAAAATCAGCATAGTAACATACATTTTAAAAGAACATGATTAGATCCGCATTCTGGTACTTCATATTTCATAGAATTGAGAATTCAAAACATTTGAAATTGTGAAAAAAACTTATGACTTTGTGAGTAGCAGTTGCAATTTTTTAAATTAATAAAAAAAAATCAACCTTGAGCAATATGTATCAGTCGATAAGTGATCCACCAACGTAAATTCTCGTTGGTAAAAAATAACTGTGTTTTATAAGTTTTACTTATCATTTTAAGCAGTTAAGTCAATATTCATATCTGAAGAGTTTACAATGCCACATGACTGTTATGGTATTAGATATTGTATAAACTTCTCAACTATCAGAAATGTGCTATTCAGAGGTATTATTCTACTTATCGATTTTTTTCAAGTAAGATTAATCTCTGTTCAAAAACTTTTAGAATAATAGACTTTCCAGACTATTGTTCAATAAATCTTTCATGCTCTAAAGAATGCTAATAACTATTTTAATAATTCAAGTTGTTTTGAAACTAACTGCATTTAATTAATTTATTTTTTATGTTTATTACAAAATATTTCTTGTTTATTACCTATATCACCATTCATAATTATTCTGCTTCTCTTTCTGCTTTCTTTCCATCTACTTTTTCCAGATTATTTTGAATTTTAACTCGATTGCATAAAGGGGAGGGGGGAGGTTGTTCAAATATTACGTAGGAATGTTTTGACCAGTTTTGCCAATTTCTTGGCCGGCTGAAAATCCTAAATAAAACTTTCTTCTCAAATTTTTTCTTTTCCCAAACTTAACTTTCATTTAAATTTTGAAATTTAATATAATTCCCTCATTTGATGTTCATTCAAATCTGGAATTTCAATAAGGCGTTAATTTGAACCATATTTCTGTTGAAATTGAGTCATAGTACGTATCGTGTAATGAAGTTCAAGTATTATGGTATAATGTAGTTCCATAATATGGTTCAATATAGATCAATGGTAAGGTTTTAAATACTTTGAACGATAGTATGGTTGGACTCTCTCTAAAATTTGCTTCTAGCACAAAAATTGATTCGCGCTGTTTAGTCAATTTCATTTGATCTTTTTGCGTTGTTTTCTAACAAGCTTTCTTTCTCTTGCAGGCAAGTTCATTTCATGCATTTAACAGATAAATTTAATTATGCCACAACTAATGATGCACAAGTGATAGAGCTACCATACAAGGGCAATAACATAAGTATGATGATTTTACTACCCAATGAGCTTGATGGACTATCAGCTGTGGAAGAGAATTTAACGATTGAAACAATAGCCTCCGTACGGAAGCAACTTAATGAGCAAAAAGTAATTCTTTCGCTTCCAAAATTCGAGGTTGAATATTCACGAGACATGACTGGTGATTTCAAGGCTGTGGGTGCCGCTGATGTTTTTGATGGTTCGAAGGCCAACTTCACAGGTATTGCTGATGCCGGTCTATATGTCAGCCAGGTTATGCATAAAGCAGCCATTGAAGTAAATGAAGAAGGAAGTGAAGCAGCTGCTGCAACAGCAATTGTTATGCCAATAATGGCGCCCATGCCTCTAATTCCTCCCGTGGTGTTCAATGCAAACCACCCTTTCATATTTGCAATTATGGACAACAGGAATGAAATGATAATGTTTGCAGGTCGCGTCAATGTGCTATAAAGTATGCATTGCACTGATCGCTGAATTCATTGGTTAAAAAAATGTAATTATCCAATGTGACAGAATAAAATAAAAAATATTTATTTTTCTATGAATGTAGTTTTGTTACTATCTGGCAATCGCGTGATGAGCACTCACTGCTGATTTCAGTCAGTTTGAATTGCCAGACTATAGATATAGTTATCATTATTTTGAATTTTCTTTTCCTATTTAGTCACTAAAAGTTTCATTAAATTATCATGTTATTGTCTATTTTTTTGAAAAGTATAAATGCCGTGAGAAAAGTCACGCTTAATCCTTTAACATCCTTTTCACGCATTATTTTTTTCTTCTGACGTTCTAATTACAAGCAAAAAGCTATTCTGGTATTTTTTTAATTATAAAAACTAGTCTAATAGTGACTAAGAGAATGTGTTAGATTATCGGAATTATATTTGTACAAAAATATAAAATCCAAAAAAGTATAAGAGCTTGAAAATTTTTTTTCATTCGTAACTAAAACGTTATGAATAGCTTATTTTGTAAATTAAAAAAAATTTAATGATGAATAACTGTTTCTCTTAGATTTAAATAACTGCAAATAAGTGCAATTTTGAAAAAATATTGTTTGGAAGTAAGCAATGATCGGAAAATGCTACCTTTAACACAGAAAAAAACACCGGTGTTTCGTGAGTCTTGAAGCTAAATTAATTCGTAAAATTAAACGCTGACATGATTTTTTGTAAATAATTGTTTTGCAACTGTTTCATATGTCTAATGGTCAATCTCAAACAATATTTAAATTCTAGTTCCATTTTAAATAGCCTAATATTTTATGCCTGTCGTACTATAATGTTATTTTTATTTTTTCTCCCTAAATCTAGAGATATTTGTGTAAATCGAAAAGCTTTTAAGAGCAATTTTAAACTCGTTATCCTTTTTGAAATCATTTTAAAACTTCCCCAAAACAATTCAAAACTAAAAAAAATCTTTAATAATTATTTCTTGTTCTCAATATTTGGGTTTAGAATGATAGATAAACTTTAAACTTAAGATATAAAAAGTTTTGCATCCCTTAAACTATTAAATTTTTAATCTAAAAAATAATAATGAAAGAAATTAATTGAATAATTATTTCTTAGAAGCTATTCAACTAGTCACGTTAAAAACTTAGTTCTTATCTCTTAATAATACTCTTTTAAGGTATCGAAGAATTTTTTGTTAATCCTTATAAAATTAAAAATAATACATAATTATTAATATTTTTTTGCCTGGAATCCTCTTTGGTAAAAAAGTTTATTTAATAAAAGCTTTTTTTGTTTTAAGTTTATTCCAAAGATATTGCAAAATAAGTAAAAAAGTTCAATTATCATTAGAAGACACTACTTTTTGACCGTTCTTACGACTTAAATACTTAAAATTATTCTAATTATCCATATTTTTTAAAAACTTAACTGAAACTTTCGTAACACTAATTAATTAGTATTTTTATTTTGCCTTCGTCAAACCATTAAAATTGAATCTAATAGCATCGTATTCTGATCATATAAATAAATATACGTAGTAAAATAATACATACTGCGACAAACTCAAAGAGACGAAATGTTTTTAAATTTTTTTTTGTTATTAGAAAATCGGGACCTCTAGTATAATTATAAGTTAGTAAAATATCTTTTAATTTTATCGCTGTATATCGAGAGTTTTTTAATTTAATTGAAAATTTTTTGGATACATTACATAAAAATTCGTTTATACAAAAATTCCATTCGTTTATTCATGACAAAAAATAATTATAATTACTTACAATTTTTTATTATTTTATTTAACCCATTGCTTAAGGTGCACCATGTTGTACCATAACCCGTGGCCCACATGTTGAACCAGCAGCAAGCAAAAAAGTTTATAATAATTGAAATTTTAAATTGGGGGATATGCACATTTTTACATTATTTTAATGAATGTAATTTTATATGTTAAAATAAAAAATTTTGAGGAACGTATTTGATTACTTCCTGAGACTCCTGAGATTACTTCCACATATTTACATTATTTTAATGAATGTAATTTTATATGTTAAAGTACAAAACTTAAAGGAACTTATTTGATTACTTCCTGAGACTTCTGAGATTACTTCCACATTTTTACATTATTTTAATGAATGTAATGTTGTATGTTAAAATACAAAACTTAAAGGAACTTATTTGATTACTTCCTGAGACTTCTGAGATTACTTCCACATTTTTACATTATTTTAATGAATGTAATGTTATATGTTAAAATACAAAATATAAAGGAACTTATTTGATTACTTCCTGAGACTCCTGAGATTACTTCCACATTTTTACATTATTTTATGAATGTAATTTTATATGTTAAAATACAAAATTTAAAGGAACTTATTTTATTACTTCCTGAGACTCCTGAGATTACTTCCACATTTTTTACATTATTTTAATGAATGTAATTTTATATGCTAAAATACAAAACTTAAAGGAACTTATTTGATTACTTTCTGAGACTCCTGAGATTACTTCCACATATTTACATTATTTTAATGAATGTAATTTTATATGTTAAAATACAAAACTTAAAGGAACTTATTTGATTACTTCCTGAGACTTCTGAGATTACTTCCACATTTTTACATTATTTTAATGAATGTAATGTTATATGTTAAAATACAAAACTTAAAGGAACTTATTTGATTACTTCCTGAGACTCCTGAGATTACTTCCACATTTTTACATTATTTTAATGAATGTAATTTTATATGTTAAAATACAAAATTTAAAGGAACTTATTTGATTACTTCCTGAGACTCCTGAGATTACTTCCACATTTTTACATTATTTTAATGAATGTAA